>NW_003546436.1:62377-99457 GCF_000090795.2 Amphimedon queenslandica | reverse complement strand
GGGCTTCACTCAGGGTGATAGCCCTGGATAATAATTATTTCATTGTTATAACAAATAAATAAACAATGTCCACATTTAATGTTCTTATGCTATGTACAACATAAGGCCATGTATATGCATCAGATAATGTAATACTAGTTATTCTAATGATACAAGTAGTGGTTAAAGCATTACCCCATCCATCTTGCCATCCTTTCAATGGACTGTGTGAATAGTGATGATGCTAACCCTTGCTCTACTTCATTGTTCCATTTAATGGACTCATCAATTGAAGTTGATTTCAATATGTACAGTATCGGTACAAAGGTTTCCCTCATTACCAATTCATTGTCGTGCTGTAGGCCAGTGACTATTGTAGGCTCAACATAATAACCTTCTCTGTTTATTACCTAATTAATATTCATTAATTATTTATTATTATTATTAATTAAACTTACATTTCCACCACACTCAATAGTTCCTCCCTAAAACAAAAATTAATGAGTTATGTAATTATAATTATTAATTACTTGTTCCTTTATTTCTTTTATTGTGGCTACATAAGTATCAACAGCTGCTTGATTATGTAGTGGACCATACAACACTCCCTCTATGCAATTAATAACCATTAATAACTATTAATTAACTATACCATCCAATGGATCTCCTATCTTCACTTGTCCATAAGCTTTAATTAACCTTTTCAAAATTTCGTCATAAACTGATTCGTGTAATATCTGTATTAATTAATTAATCATTAATATTTATTATTATTATTATTATTTATTATTGTTATTATTATTTATTATTGTTGTTGTTGTTGTTTACCAGTCTTCTTGTTGTTGTGCAGCGTTGTCCTGCTGTTCCAACAGCTGCAAAAAGTGCTGATTTGACGACCATGTCCACGTCAGCAGTTTCATCAACCAGTATGGCATTGTTACCTCCCAGTTCCAGTATACTCTTACCGAACCTTTCCTGGACCATCACACCTACTTTACGACCAACCTATGATAAATTAATTAATTATTATTAACATTAATTGATATTACTTGAGTACTTCCAGTAAATGATAGTACATTAATTCTTTTATCTTTACACATTGACTCTCCGATATCAGACCCACCACACACACTAGTACAGACTCCAGCTGGTATAGCGTTACTTGTCAACACTCTCTCTACTATCTTACTGACTGCTATCTGAGTTAACGGAGTACTGGGAGCTCCCTTCCTAATTAATGGGTGGGGCTAGTTATTAACAGACTCCACCCACTCACCATACAGTACAGTTACCACACACTAAGCTAAGGGACTGGTTCCAACCAAAGACAGCTATAGGAAAGTTAAAAGCCGTGATGATTCCGACTAGCCCGTATGGATTCCATTGCTCCATTAACATATGACCCGGCCCTAATTTAATTAATTAATTAATTATTTTATTTATTTAATTACTTACTCTCTGATGGGAAGATGTGTCCTCCAATCATACGAGAGAGTCCGACAGCAAAGTCACACATGTCAATATATTCTTGGACTTCTCCAACTCCTTCGACGTGTATCTTACCAACCTCTAGCGACAACTAAATAATAATCAATATTTAATAATAATAATAATAGTTGTGTAACAGGTCAAACCAGCTTTCCCAGCAGATCCAGTTTTTCTCTGAGTCCTTGTGCTATTTGACGAACTATTTCCCCTCTTTTTGGTCCAGGGATCTACGAACAGTCAGACACTGAGGGAGGTACTACTTTTAATGAAGGACTCACCTCTCGCCAGACCTTCCATGCTTCAGTACCATTAGCAACAGCTGTGTTTAGGTCAGCTAATGAACCCTAATAATAATAATAATAATAATAATAATAATAATAACAGAATTAGACACAATGAGAGACAAGAGAGACAAAAAGGGAAAGCCCATAAGGGAAGAAAAATAGAAACGAAAAATGGGGACCAACCAAAAATAGGAAAATAAAATAAAACAACAATAATAAAATAATAACAAAATAAAATGACAATAATAATAACAATAAATAATAATTAATAAAATTTAAATAAATTAATACCTGTTTTACAGAAGCAATTGGTCGGCCAGTAGCAGGAGACTCTGACACTATCAACTACAAATAAATATTAAACATACATAATGTATGCATCACGTGATCCCTTGTACCTCTCCATTCCCGGTCCATTTCCTGCCATCAAATACCCCATTGTTAGTCTCTTCCAGCCCCAGCTCCTTCAGCCAGGAGTATTTGGGATCATTAATGAGATACCCAGCGGCTGCACTCATGGATCTGGTCTTATTGGTGAAGGATGGGGACTTTACAAATGAGAATAAGGCGGAACGAGAAGAAGAAATAAAGCACCTTATCATTATAATCAATAATAGTTAGATTAGCCACGCCCAATCCAATTAAAAATAATTATTAGAGCTATAGCGCATAGCACCTTCAACTAACGCCCACACACTACAAGCCTTGCTAAGTGCTAATGATTATTTCCCGGGTATTTTAAAACTCCAAAAGATGATCTCACGGCCCCACCACGTGTCCCATCGCCAACAGCAATCACTCCAGGGAGAGAAAAAGAGGCAATGGCATCTAAAGTCACCCAAATACCCAGCGGGAGCTCATCAGCTTCATTGCCAGGAGTAGGGAGACCAGGAACTCCTGCAATCACTTACACTGATCCACAGCAACCCAGCCTCTTCTTTACAGCATTCAACGAGCTCAGACAGCTACAGAGGTTCTGTGATTTGGAGCTGAGTCTTAAAGGAAGGACAATCACTGGACACAAACTCATCCTGGCCTCTGGATCACCTTACATCATGGAACTAGTCCACAGCAATGATCATGGATATATTGAGCTCACTGATACAAAGTTAGACCCATATGCTGTGAGTGTATTAGTGGAGTTCCTCTACACAGCATCATTGTGCATATCAGAGACTAATGTACTCGAGTTGTGCTATGCATCGCAGGTTTTTAGGATGGGCAAGATACAGAAATCTTGCTGCAAGTTTATGAAAAAAACTCTATCAGTTTCAAACGTCATTCCTTATCTTTTCTTTTGCCACGAGAACAACTATAAGACGGTTGGGTCTAAATGTATTGAGTATGCAGCTAATAACATCAGTCTTATAGTTAAAGAGAGCTCTTTTTTAAACATGACGGATGATGATCTAACTAAATTTATAGATACTCTCAACATCAGGCATACAAGAAATGAAACGATTGCTGTACAAGAATGGTCACAATACAATGGAGTAGAGAGGAGGGCTATGAAACTAGACAGGCCAGGGGTTAGTCAGCATATTCCGCCTCCTCAAGGAACAACTGACGGTCACCTGACAGCAATTCACACCAACACTCACAAATTGATCACTGCTCGTCATGGTGGCTTAGATCCAGACGAACTTAAAATGAAATTAAAATTATTGCAACAGGAGACCCGAGCAACAAGCAGCAACTCTGCCTTACATAAAGAAATCGACACAAATCTACCAAATGGAAGAGATACTAGTAACAGCATCATCACCAGTAGCAGTAGACTGATAGCAATAGGAGGAAGTACTGAGCACAGTGTCACTGATACTTGTGAAGTATTTAACACGAGCACACAAGAATGGGCCAGCATTGCTAAACTACCTCACAAGAAATCACAATCATCTTCAGTTCTGTATAACTCCAAGATATACTCAATAGGTGGTTACACTGGTCAAAGACGAAGACTATCAGTCATTGATGTTTATGACACAGTGAATAATAAATGGACTGTAGGACCTTCACTAGCTCAACCCTTGAGTGGTACCAGTGCAGTATTGAATAAAAATAGAATATTCATAATAGGAGGGTATAACGGAGCAGAGCACCTGAGGGATGTCAAGGTTCTAAATATAGACACGGGACAATGGAAGCACGGACCATCTCTTAATGTAGCTAGGTCATACTGTCAAGCAGTGATGCTACAAGGATCAATATATGCAGTGGGTGGGGCTAATAATGATGGACGACTAGCTAGTGTCGAGGTATTGTCACCAGGAGCAACACAATGGACCTACTCGTCACCTCTTAACACACCCAGGAGTAGACCAGGGGTGGGTGTCCATGGCAACCAGTTGTACGCAATAGGTGGGTACGACGGTATCAATCACCTGGCGACTGGTGAAGTGTATGACGCAACAACAGACCAATGGACACCACTGGCTGGTAATATGAGGGTACAACGGAATAGTCCTGGGGTGACAGTGGCACACGGGGCCATTTATACTGCTGGGGGTCACAATGGGACAGGCATTAATAAGAATATGGAGATATACGAACCCAGAGCTGGGAAATGGATCAATAGTGTTGACATGACGACGCCAAGATGTGACTTTTCACTAGTGACATGTACTAACGATTAAAAAAACTAAAAACAAATTATATTAATTAATAAATATTTATTATTATTATTATTATATTAATTTTTATTGTCTATGAGAGGAAAGGGCGGAGTCAGAGAAGTAGGAGAATTATCATCGGAAGATGTTTCGCAATAAGGAGTGGGTGGAGTCACTTTATTCAACCAATCAGAATCACGGAGAGGTGTGGCAGTTGCTAAGTTACTGACTGGAGGGTGGGACGGAGTACGATAAATGCAATCAACAGATTGAAAAGCTATTAATAAATAATAAATAAATATATAGATTAATTAATTATTATACTTACCCATCCTTTCATCCGTAAACAAATCAACCTAATAATAATAATAATAATGACATCATCACAATCAATTCTATAAATAGACAATACCTTATAAGGAGTGGAGTCACTGGTTATATTATCAGTTATTCTATTAGCTAATAGTTCAGTTGGGGAGGGAGGGGCAGCTAATGGAGCCGGAACACCTGTTGGTTCTCGTGGGGTCGTACTCTTTCTCTCTGTCTTTCCTGTACCAGTCTGACTGGTTCTAATAACCGGTTTAGGATCCTTTCTTTTTGATGAAGTTTGCTCTCTTTCTTTTGTCTTGATCACACCCACTTTTCTCACGACTGGAGTAAGATTAGACCCAGGACTATTGAAACGTAAAGTCTTTCGTGTTGTAGGTGTGGCCTCAATGGGCGTGGCCTTAAGCCTAGCCTTACTTAGGACACTTTTAGTAATAGCATCAACTGGAGTACGACCTACAGTACAATAGGTTACCATAGTGACCAATGATGACCACACCTACCTGCACTGAATATGATTGGACGATGAGACAAAAGAGAAGTGGGTGTCGTCAAACTAGAACTAGGCGTGGTCAAATCAGTGATGGGAGAATGAAGATGATACAATTTATTATTAACCTAATAATTAATAATAATAATAATAATAATTAATTAATTATATGTACAGGAGTAGGCGTGGTTTCAGTAGGTGTGGCAATGGGTGGAGCTTCATTATTCAACAGGATCATGCTTGAAATAGGAGGGGGTGTGTTACTAGTTAATCTAACGACTCTTAGCTCCTTCTCCAGTTCAGCTATCCTTTGAACTAACTCCTCATCAAGACTACACAATGATTTACTAAGAGAGAGAGGGAGAGGGATAATGATAAATAGGTTCAATGTTACATGCCATTATGTTTTTGGTTGATAAAACCTAAACTATCTTGCACAATATTTCATGCTAATTCTGCTATTTTTCTTTAGCAAAAAACACAGTCATTGGTCATAAAACGTAAGCAAACGTAAGCAAAATTGGACCAGAGTCTAAAAACCTAAACAAGTACATGTACATACAGTACACGTTATAGATAAACTACAGCTGTTTCTTGTCGCTGGGTACATTCACACTGATATCAGTTGATTAGAAGTCTGGCTGTCTGGGCGACACACAAAACAGCTGTACTTTATCTGGTTTGTACTATAGTGTGTGGGTGTACCAAAGGCACAGATATATATTGGCAGTTAGATGAGGTAAGATGAGGTAACATGTGTACGTACTTAAGTTGTTGAACTGATAGCAAGTGACTGGTATGAGCTCTGATTGATTTAGAGGAGAAATCAACTTCATGACTTAGATCAGGTATACAAACACCTACATGTAACAGCAATACAATAAAGAACTATACAATTTAAAAAGTACCTTTCTCAAAGTGTTTGTTTAAATAGTTCATTCCAGCAGTACAGATCTTTAATAATCTATTAGTTATTAATAATAATTAACTAATCATTTATTAATATTCATTACTCAATTAAATTGATGTTTCCATCATCATCAGTTACTCTAATCTGCTGAGTCATCAATCCTTTTGGAACCTGTACGCACAAAAACAACAACAAACAACAACAACAATAAACAATAAACAACAACAACAACAATAAACAATAAACAACAACAACAACAACAATAAACAATAAACAACAACAACAATAAACAACCAACAGTCCCACCTACCTTGACATTACTCAGTTCTTTCCCACTAATGGTGTGTTTGCTAGTACCAGTTGACTCCATTACAGTTCTTACTGTCTGTCTCTCTCTTTCATTTGATTCTAAAAACGTCTCAACCTTTTTCCACAGAAGCCGCACCTATTCGTTGCTATGGTAACTATTTAATTAATAAAGAGTGCCCCCTAACCTTGGTCTTGTTGGATTCTCTTGGACTTAATCTTAACAGTTTTAAAATAAAGATATTTATAAAGAATAAAGATTATTGACTTACTTGAGTTGTGGATCAAAAGTGCTAGTATCCTTCTTCATCATTATATTCAACTCATTTTCTAATCTTGTTCTCTCTTTACACAGTTGTCTGTAACTCAAACTAATCTCCCTAAAATGAATAATAAAATAGATAAAATTTCGCTCCAAAATCACTGGTAATTTTTTATTAAATTTTCTGATACATATTGATGTCTTTATGCTGTGTAGAAAGTTTGAGCTGATTCCGACTTTAATTTTTCAAGTTACGGCCATTTTTAAAAAACGCCAAAAATCTGAAAAATACCCAAGGCTATAGCCTATGGTTTTTCTGAAAAATGGTTAAAAAATCGCCCCAAATTTTTATTACATTTTCTGATGCATATTGATGTCCTTATGCTGTGTAGAAAGTTTGAGCTGATTCCGACTTCAATTTTTCAAGTTACGGCCTTTTTAAGAAAACGGCAAAAATCTGAAAAATACCCAAGGCTATAGCCCATGGTTTTTTCCAAAAAATGGCTAAAAATTCACCCCAAATTTTTATTACATTTTCTGAAACATATTGATGCCCTTATGCTGTGCAGAAAGTTTGAACTGATTCCGACTTCAATTTTTCAAGTTACAGCCTTTTTAAGAAAACGGCAAAAATCTCAAAAATACCCAAGGCTATAGCCCATGGTTTTTTCTGAAAAATGGCTAAAAAATCACCCCAAATTTTTATTACATTTTCTGATACATATTGATGTCCTTATGCTGTGTAGAAAGTTTGAGCTAATTCCAATTTTAATTTTTCAAGTTACGGCCATTTTTAAAAGACGCCAAAAATCTGAAAAATACCCAAGGCTATAGCCCATGGTTTTTCTGAAAAATGGCTAAAAAAAACCGCCCCAAATTTTTATTACATTTTCTGATACATATTGATGTACTTATGCTGTGTAGAAAGTTTGAGCCAATTCTGACTTCAATTTTTCAAGTTACGGCCATTTAAAAAAGGACAAAATTGTTTTAAAAAATACCCAAGATATCCTAGAATAAAGGGACTTTCATCCAATTCTGAATCAAAATAAAAATTTATATATAATATATCCAATTTTGATCAAAACCAGCTCAAACGTCCTAGTTCCTACTCATTAATTATTTGTTCATACTTTGAATATTCCCTCCATTGCTTGTGAAGGAGTGCCAGCTCTTCCTGCATTGATAGATACTCATTACATTCTTTAATGATATGGAAACATGTGCTCTCCTCATTCACATCCTTATACACAGGAGCTGAGGAATTCAAAGAATGTACTGAAGAAGGTATCTGTACTCCTGTAGGGAGAGAGGTCACGTGACCTGTCATGTGACTATTAGTAATACCTAATTCACTAGATTCTCTCAGTGTCACTTTCCATAAGCAATAGGTTGAGAATAAGTAGAGAAATGAATAAAATTTATCACCTAAAAACAAAACAAATAATTAATTAATTATTTAATTGGGACACACCCCCAGGTGAGAGTAGAAGTGGTGCAACAATACGTGGTAAACCAGAATTAGGTTCCTCCTGTTAATAATAATAATAATAATAATAATAATAATAATAATAATAATAATAATAATAATAATAATAATAATAATAAATTAATGATTCTTACTTTAGCAATGTTACTTATCCAGTTTGACGACTTCTTCCTGAACAGCTGGTCTTGCTTGCGATCATAAACCGGCCAGCAGTCCCGAAACTCCTCATAACAGAGATGAGAGTTCAAGACTGAGAACAAGTAATGGAGAATGACCTCCATCCCTTGCTTCTGAGGGGGGACGGCAAACATGTCCCTGAAATAAAACGAGTAGTAGTGGTATGATCAGTAATCACGAACTGTACAGGTGGTAATTTTGGAGGGAGAAAATTTTGACAAATTTTGGTCCTTTCACTAAAATAAAGCCCACCATTTGAACCATTATGTACACATGCTTAATCATCCATGGCCACAAATTGCATAAAAACCTGCCATTTATTCAAAAACTAGCAATTCTTTATCCCCATCCAAAATCACTAGCTACTACAGTATACAATAATTTAGTTAGAATTCAAATTATTACTATTCTCTCTCACTTGTTAAACTGTATCTTATATTTCTTTTCTGAAGCAACAGGGTTGAATCCCAACAATAGCATGTTAGTAAACCATATCTCTCTCATATTAAAGACAGGCCCGGGCCCTTCTTCAACAGTTAAACCCGAGGTTAAGCCAGTAGAAGATAAAACATTAACAAAACTGGGATCACCATTACCCGCCATATTTAACTAATAATAGGAGGCGTGACTCGTTATTAAATGAATGTGGTCATGAATAATTAATGAGTGTTGCGTGGGTGGGCTGACAGCATGTCTACATGGCGGGACAGAGACGAGAGAAAGAGAGGTAGAGATGACTATGATGTCCCTGACGGTAAGACCCTGTTACTATTAATAGTAACTGTTATATCTCAAGGATAGGCCCGCCCTACAGCAAGAGGGGGAGGAGGAGTGACCCTTCAGGGTACCGTGGGAGAGGGGGCGGGGCTTGGAAGGATGAAAGGAAAGTGGAATTGTCAACTGAAGAGAAATTAGTTTCGTTAATTGAAAGAGTTGGAAACGATACGGTATGATAGTTGCTGTATTATTATCATTAATATTTATAATAATGATAATTTTTATCATTATTTGTTATAATTATTATTTAATTATTTAGAAAGGTTTATTAGAAAATACTATTCAAAGTTTGGCAGACATTTTAATACCGGAAATGGACGAATACAAAGACAAGATAATGCAAACAATTATGAGATGGTAAGTAGGTGTGGTCTATTGTCCCCGCCCATTAATTAATAATAAACCAGCGCCAGAGAATATTCAGAGAAAATGTCAATATATTCGACACTAGTAGGAGCACTGAACATGAAGAAATCTGACATTGGAGAGGAGGTGTGGTCGTATGTTTGTTGTTGTTTATTGTTTGTTGTTGTCTAGTTTGTTGATTTGTTGATTGAAGACCTAAAGTCAGCACTGACAATGAATAAGTTCTTAAGCGTCAAATCACTGGTGAGTAAACTCCACCCCATACATGCACATGTACATGTACATGTACACCAGCAGCTGGTGTGCATTTAAGTATCTATTGCAGTCAATCTGTTGGTGCCTTTGGTCTTCTGATGTTACATACTGGACTGTTGCTAGAAAATAAAAAAGAAAAGCTCTTTTATTGAATAGAATAAAGTGAAATAAAATTAAAGTTAAAAAATTAAATTAAATGGAAAAGCTCTTCTATTCTGGACACCAACATAACCACATTATCTCATCAAAGTAACCACAGATCAACTGCTACCTGTTGTATAGTATCCTTTGTTGTACTGTACCCCCTTCTTCTTCTTCTTCTTTTTCTTGTCATTAGGTGAGGTTCCTTTCTGACCTAACCAATGCTAGAGTAGTCCCTCTATCATCAATAGTGTCTCTATATGACACACTAATAACTGTCACCTATGAACCAGGAATATCCCAGGTAGCCCCGCCCATAACCACACCTACTAATTACCCTCTCTAGTTGAGGTCTGATTGGTACACGTACGTTCTCCTCTCCTCCCTCCCGTGGGTGGGAGGGGAGCTACAGCAGAAGAGACAAGTGGAACTGGACAGACTATTATCAGCAATTGGAGGATACATGAGGTAATAATGATAATAATAACAACAATAATAATAAACAACAACAAGTTTTTTCTTTTATTATTTGGGTTCTCTATGATAACAATAATAATAAGTAATTTTAATAGTACAATAAGTTAATTTAATACAACAACAACAACATAATAATAATACTAAGCTCCTCCCACTCAGTAAGAGGACCACTAATTATCTTCCTGCTCTCCAGTCCTGGCAGTCCGACCGTCCCTACCCTCAGAGAGACGTAAGCCGCAATCCTATTGGTCGCTTACTCCCGTTTCCATAGCAACTGGACCTGTTATGGTCTCAGGTACTGAAGATGAAGGAGGAAGGTTGGAAGGTTAGTCTAGTAGGTGTGGCTTATATTTTTAACCCTTTAAGGAGGGAGTTCTTGTACGACCATACGCTCCATTAGAATCCGAACTCTCCTCAGCTTACGGAGTGAGTATTCATCACATGACTATCACATGATCTTATACATGTACATGTACATGTAGCACCCGCTCCCTAATATAATAATACCAGGCCACACCCTTGACTCCGCCTACCCCCTCCCATCCACTGTGTTCCGGTGTATTGGTGAATCAGACCTTCCTCCTCATGTCGTAAGTCTTAATTAGTGGGTGGGGCTGACCACGCCTCCTTATAGGGTCCCAGTCTACCTCAATCAGAGTCAATCAATAGATATCTGATCACCGATATCATCAGTTCAATCATCAACTCTCACACAGGGAACAGGAAGGCCTGGTCAGTCAGTTATACTAGAATATGCCGTTTAGCTCCAGTCAAAAATTTTGTTAAAATTCTAATTTCTTTGTGGAACAAAAACTTTGTCAGTTAAAACTTTTTTTAAGCAAAAATACATGTACCTGACGAATTTGACGAAAATTTTGACTGATGAAAATTTGGAGCTATGCGGTATAATGGAGAAGAGTATAATAGATAATAATAGAAGTAACACGGAATGACCCTCTCTTTTTCTTTTATTCCAATTAGTGCCCACCAGCTGAATGTCGTAATAGAAAGGCTACATCACTTGCCAGTAGAGTACATGACGGCTGAGGTCTTATTTGGATTCATATTCACCCTCCCTGTCCCTCCACATTCCCTCCTGTACTATGGGTCACTGACCATTGAGTTATGTAAACTAAGACCTGCTACATATCCTGTCATTGTATCCTCATTAATTATTCATGAGTGGGTGTGGTCACCACCTCATTAACTATTCATTATTTATTGGTCCTTGACTCCGCCCCTTAGCTAACTCAATTAATCGATATTCTATTTTCACAACTCGATCACATCAATTTTGTCGTTGCCGAAAGGTAGGTGTGATCACTAATTAGTGGGTGTGGTCATGCATTTTTATCGGCACAGGTTTGCCTGGTGGTTTTCGTATCACCTCAGTAACTATGGTTACCACTGGGACTGGAGCAAATGGTACATGCAATTATTATTAATTTATTATTTATTTATAATTATTATTGTAATTATTTATTAAAGGGTGTGGTGTTTACAGTGTGCTCCTGATAGCCCGCCTTGCTGGTTTGTTAAACAGGTTTTTGAGCGATGTAGCAGGTGAGAAGAATATTTTTAAAAGTCATCATTAATTGGCATCTTTTCAGATTAGGATCTCATGAAGTATTTTCGGAACTGGTACCAGATGATTTCAAACCACTCCTGACCCCGCCCAACGATTCTTACTACCTCTATGCTGAAGGTATTTGATAATAAGTATTAATTAACTGATTAGTGGGCGTGGCAGATGGAGTTCAGGGTTTTGAGGTTGCTAAGCAACTCGTTGAGTCGATGAAAGCTAAAGTACCACTGGAGAGGCTGAAGGAGGTGCTTGATGGAACTGACATTGGGAATAATTCAGAAGAACGTCAGTTATTAATATAATTAATTAATAGCTAGTTATTAATAGTTATTAAAAATAGAATTACTGGAGCTAAAGGTATCAATACTCACTCACTGTATCTTGCATATTGGAGATAAAACCATCAGTCACTGCTTCACTGCTTTGCACAAGTATAGTATACTGAATTATCCAGAGTTTTACTGAGTTTTACTAGATTCCGATCACTATTGCTGGAACTCCTAGAGACTGAGAATGCAAAGTTATACTGTCTGTCAGCTGTGGGAGAATTCTTTGAAGAAAATACTCAAGTACAAAATGTCTTAATTGTAATTATATTTAAACTCATTTCTCCATTTTCAGTTGCACTGTTTAGTGATAGATAGGTTAGTTAGGCAAGAGCTCATTGATAATGGATCAATCATTAAATGGTGCTTCACCTCTTCCAATCACCCTGACTTCACCAGGTGCTATTAATAGCATGACGTTGCTTGTTCTATTATTAGTAACACTGTTTCTAGTCGGCTGTTTTGGGATATATTAAGAAGCTCTTTCTCTCGAGTTAATAAAAGTTTACTGCAAGTAAGATGAAGATGTGTTATGACAGTGCTATGTGGTACTAATAGTGTGAGAAAGAACTGGAAGAAATCAAAGAAAAACTTCAAAAAACAACAGTAAGACGTGAGAAAAGTCTCGTACCCCAGGGTTTCCCACAAAGCATGCTAAGAGAGCTAAATAGCATGAGCTTCATGAGCTGACAAGCACTACAATACAGTACATGGCATTTGGAGCAACTTTAAAAATTATTAGTAAAGAATCCAATTTTGATCGGAATCAGTTCAAACTTTCTACACAACATAAGAACATGTATATGTATCAGGAAATGTAATAAAAATGAAGAATTCTCTCCTTTTCATTTTTGGCAAAATTTAACCAAAATACCTGTACTATAGTAAAGGGTTATTGGCCCAATTTTTAAGTAACTTGACAAGAAACCACCTGAGTGTTATGCCAGAATTCTGTGGGAAACCCTGACGTACAGTATATATAATTACATGTATCTCATCTCAGGGTCTTGATGAGTTAGTTGATGGAACTGAAGACAAACAAGAGCTGGAGTGGAAGATACAAGAACTGGAAGAGAAAGTGGAGGAAAGAAGCACTGAACAGAAAGAAGTCTTCCTATCAACCTGCCGAGTAAGAACACAGACCACACCTACTAATCAATACTAACCACACCCACTAATCATTAGTATTTAATTGAGTCGCTATGTTCCCATTTATCGACTTGCGATGAAGAAGGAACTGATTATGAAACTACCTGGTACACCTGTATCACTGATAATACCCGCCAGTTATTAATACAGGTAATAATGACATCATGTGACTGTCATGTGATCTGTTACTATTAATAGTATCACACTGTCTATCGACAATATTCATATTCGTTAGAGAGCGATTGTTTTGGGGGCGGAGTCGACTTAAGAGTACAAGAAATATACAAACAATTTCAAGGAATACTTTAATAACTTATTAATAACTGTTAATAAGTATTAATAACTGCTACTGTACATTTGTTGTACATGTGTTTAAAAATCAGTGACCCTTCCTTTTCTTTCCCAGTCACCATAACGAGTTGGTTCCGGCCCACGGGGGCCCCCTCTCTCTCCTGTATGAGGGTTGACACCGTTAGGCCAGGGAGGGAGATATGGGTCAGGGGCGGGGTCGTCTTCTTGGGTGGGCGTGGTCTCGTTTGCTTTCCCACCATCTTTATTCTCTCCTTTATCAGAATAGTTCCTCCTGATGGCCCCAAGGGTAGGAGAAGAGAGCCATAATCTATTGTTAGCGGTCAGTCTACAGCTGGTAGATAGGAGAGGAGAAAAGTGCAACCATTTTGATAAAGAAGCCATTTTTACTAATTATTATTCATCACACTCAATCAATTAATTAAAAATGTCCACGCCCACTCAGTCTCTTTTCTTAATTCCTCCTAATTTTCTTTTTCTTTGAGACCACATGTGCGACAATAAAGAGTAAAATACTACAAATAAATAATAATAAATAATAACAATAAAACATAATAAATAACATTATTATTTGAGTTAATTACCAGGTGGTAAAGAGATGAATATCAATACTTTCATTACAACAGGGTCCACTGCAATGTTGAGTCCATTAGGTAGAGGATAGGACCAACCTCCTCCATTAGCTTCATACAATAAACTGAGCACATAAATACACACTATAAAATAAATAGAAAATATAATTAACATAAAAGACATTTTTGTGGCCCAAAAATTCACTAAAAATTGCTAAGTTAAGGTCATTAAAAAATATCAAAGCCATTTGTCCCATTTTAAATCTATCTTGTGCTAGTTTTACTTTGTATAATCTTTAAAATTAGCAACAAATTTGGACCCACAAAAGTCTCACTGTACACAATACTTCTCCTCACACACGCTCGCGTACATTCAAAAGTGAGTCCCAGTGGGTAGAGAGGGATCCATAATGAATACCTCAGCCACGTTATCAGCCACACCTCCTTCTTCAACACACCTAGGGCATAGTACGGGTATCTATAGCAACAGAATCATTACCATGGCAACAGGAGGGGCAGAAAACATACCTGACTAGTTCAATAAGAGACCAAGCTAAGAACAAGAGAAATACGAAAGGAGATCTTTGTAAGGAAGGACAGTAAGGGATGGTTAAGAAGAGGATGTAACCACGTCCACACGTCTAGAAATACATGTATACATGTAACCACACCCACCAAACCCACTTGTAATAACGATGAGACGATGTCACCTTTTACAAAACCCAGAGCTGAGTGTACCACTTCTAAAAAGGCTCCGATTTGACAAGCCATTAATAATGGAGCCACGTCACTATAGGCCCTAGAAATACCAACTGACCACGCCCACAATCAATGAATATAATTAACATGATTAATTACCTTCGCCGTAACTTAATAGAAATATTAATCTTGTACTTATTAATAGAAACCCAAGGAATTGCACAACATTGTATATGACTAGATAAGTGGCTGTCACTTTATGGGATACTGGAGGAGAGGGGAGGAGCCTGTTGCTATGGTAACATGTATAGCTTACTGTCTTTGACTGTATCGCGTAATTCAATTTCCCGTTTTGTTCTTTCCTCAAGTAATTTCAACTCCTAAAATAAATCAATAAATAAATGAATAATAATTAAATAAAACTCACTTGTTGCAGTGCTTTTCTCTTCCTAAGTTCCTCCATTTTGTCATTATCTTCATCATCTTCATCTTCTGATATGTGAAAGTGATCAAAATCAAGTTTAATCCAGTGAGGCTTCACGTGAGAGCTTTGTAACTTGGACCATTCACCGGCTAAAGGAAATAATGTTTGAGTTGATTCTGAATGTAAATTTTCATTTATGAGCATTTTGAAAAATTGGCCAATTTTTCCTAAAAAATGGCTCCAAAATCACCCCAAATTTTTATTACATTTTCTGATACATATTGATGTCCTTATGCTGTGTATAAAGTTTGAGCTGATTCCGACTTTAATTTTTCAAGTTACGGCCATTTTAAGAAAACGCCAAAAATCTGAAAAATACCTAAGGCTATAGCCCATGATTTTTATCCAAAAAATGGCTCCAAAAATCACTCCAAATTTTTATTACATTTTCTGATACATATTGATGTCCTTATGCTACATAGACAATAGTTTAAATAATAAACAATTCTTACAGTTTTTCTTGAGCAAACGAAACTCAATTTCATTCTCGAATACCTTCACACGACATTTCTACAATAATTTTTTAATAAATAAATAATTATTTTAAATTTTATTGATGACATACCTCAGTATTGATTGGCTCATGGAACACAAGCTCAAATCCATACCACTTCTTATGAGAGGAACCACCAGTACCGTACCCTAATAATAAAAACAACAATAAACAACAACAAGGACAACAATACCTTTGAAATTCATGTGTGTATCATAAATATTAAAATCCGGTTTCTAAAAAATAAAAACTAAATTAAAATTTAATAAATGTATTTATTCCAACTTCAGCTAGTTGTATCTGTACTCTTAACAGGATCATGTCCCGCCGCTGGGCCCAAAGAACTGGAGGTTTCAGCAACTCACCCTCGTCCGCCATTTTGAATTTAAACTAAAGGGTTAAAAACTTAAAATTATTAATCAGTGACGTCACAAGGGAGTGGCTGAGATTGCTGCAGAGATTAGAGGAGGCAAAGAATGGCTAAGACAGTATTTACCCTCACCAGCAGCGAGCTAAAGGTTGATGATGACATGAAGAAAAGCTTTGAAGAGAATGGCTACATTATAGTCAAGTAAATAGAGGCCTATATAATCCATACCTGCAACATTATCATTATCTTATCAATACTTCCTCCCTCCCTTTCTCAGGTCTTTATTAAGCAGTGAAGAGTTAGAGAAGCTATCAAGAGTCCTTGAGATTGATGGTGGCATTAGAGACAATGCTATACTCCTCAATGACGGCCATGGAAGGAACAGCAGACTGAGTGTATGGAGTCACCCTGGGAAGGACATCACTGGTATGCTAGCAAGATCTGATAAAGTAGCTGGAACCATTGAAGAAGTAATGAAGAGAAATATGGCTAATATTACTTAGCTAATATTACTGCAATTTTATAGTTGCTTGCTAACATTTAATCTTTTCTCTCCATTAGTTGATGGGCGGTGAGGTCTATCACTATCATACTAAACTTGTGATGAAGGAAGCAAGAACTGGTGGATCTTTTGTATGGCACCAGGACTATGGGTACATTATGTTGAGCTTTTAACTAAGTAGTGCTACAATATTCTATCTGAATTCTTCTCTTACAGTTATTGGTATCAGAATACTTGCCTGTTCCCTGATTTAGCCTCTGTCTTTATTGCAATTGATAAAACAGACATAGAGAACGGCTGCCTCAAAGTAGGAATAAATAATAATTATTATTATTTTAAAAAATAAATTGAACATGTTTAGATATTGAAAGGGTCTCACAAAGCAGGTCGAATTGATCACATCAGGGTTGGTGGTCAAAATGGAGCTGACATGACAAGAGTCGAAATGTTAATGAAAGTAATAATGATTAATAATAAATAAAGTAATAATATTACGTACAATTAATATCTATTCTCTCATCCTTTATTTACTGCAGAAATTGGAGCTGATAAATGTTGAATTAGAAGCTGGTGATGCTCTCTTCTTCCATTGCAATGTCCTCCATAGATCAGACCAGAACAACAGTGACAGGAGGAGATGGGCCTTCATTCTCTCGTACAACATGGCTTCCAACGACCCAGTACTACCACACCATCATCCACAGTACACTCCGTTAATAAAAGTATGAGAGAGAGGGAGAGAGTGACTGTTGATTTGATGATGAGTAGGTGAGGAATGAGGAGATATTAGCTTGTGATTGCACTGATTTGAGCGGGAAAGGATTCATGGACCCAGCTGATGATAAAAGCATTGAAGCACAGAAAGTGAAAGAAACAATTTTACCTATTTATTTAATCTCTATTTATTTATTTATTAGGAGGTTGATGTCAATAAAACTTCTTCATAAACTGCTGCATCATATCTCAATTAACAGCTTTACTAAATTCCCTTTATATTTTGCTAAATAAAGTTGTTATTATATGTGGGCGTTAGCTCAAGGTGTTAACAAGGTGCGTGGGCGTTAGCTCAGGCTAAAATAAAATTAATTTTAAGGATCAACTTTAAGTTTTGAAGTTAATTTGAAATATCCGTCTTCTTGAAACTCCATCACAACGAGCTGGCAGTTTTCCAAGTTCCACAAACGATGAAAATACTCAATCTAAAAGTCACAATAATAATAATAATAATAAAACAACAAGTACATGTATTTACTGGCCAGTGATAAAATCTTGTTAAGAACAGTCGACAGAACAGCCCATGTGATACTATCACTGCATTCTGACCACACCTCCCTTTACCCATATCCCTATACAAGGACTCCAGAAATATAGAGACTCTATCAAACACATCAGCTCCACTATACAGACAAAGAACTGATTGAGGAGATATCAGGGTGTGACTCTTCACCTTTCTCCTGTTGGAAACCGATAGAAGAATGACCCAATGCTTCTTCTCTCATCCATAACCTGACCCATCTTCTCTGGTACCTGATAGTTGCCCCATTCTTGTTCTCGTATCCTTGGGTCTTCTCTTTCATATAAAACCTAACGAAAGATGAGGAGGAGGAGGAGCAATAGTTTGTTACCTGTTCATTGGTGAAGGCTGCTCTTATTCCTTCAAAAGTTTGTTTTGATCGAAGAAATGGTGACACATAAAACCCACAGGATTCCGTACCAATCAGTTCCTTAAGCTCCAAACCTGCTTTCTAAACAACAAGTATAATAACAACAACAATAATAATAATAATAATAACAGATTCCATTCTTACTTTAGCCTGTTCTCTTCCTTTATCAGTAATCTTTAGCTTAGCATCAGGTGTAGTTGCATATAAAGAGTTATCAATATTACCCTCAGACTATTAAAAGAATAAATAAATTAATTAATAAATTAAATAAATAAATAAATAAATAATAATTACTTCAGCATGTCTTATTAATATGATTCTTTTAGGATAAGATTTTAAAGAACGTCTTGATTTAGCCTCATCCAATCTGTAAAAATAAATAAATAAATAAAAATAATAATGTCCACGTACTCTTCCAGTAGATAATCAATGTTAACAAATCTAGCAGCAGGCAGTAGTCCTGATCTCCTCCTCAGTTGGTCTATACCAGTGACTATTGATAGTCTGTGTCCAATGATACTGATACCCATCTTGTCCAAATGTTCTTCTGTTAACTGCATCAGAATGGCTCCGTTAGTAATGGCATGATGATTGAACTTAGATTTATATTGAGAGAATCCTAGTTCAGTCAGCCAGGCAATAATATCAGTATAGTTCCATTTCTCAACAGGAGAAGGGGGTGTGTCACTCTTTGTTACAGTATCTGCTCTATAAAGAGGATGTGAGTCCGCCTTGTCAGTTAGTGGAGGAGATAAAGGACTCAGTACTCCTCCACCTAGTGTCCTTATGTCCTCCTCTCTTGTAACTCCAGAGGCTCTATCACTCATTTTCAGTTTCTTAATTAACTAGCTCTACCCACTCATAAAATTAATTTTATCAACAGCAACAATAATAATGGCTTCATTATAACAACACGTCTTTTTCTGTTTCTATTTTTCTGTATTTATTGCCTTTAACAATATGTGCAGTAACAATCCGTCAGCCATTATAATAATAGAACGTGCATGTTTAAACTATAAAAATAAGAATAAACTTATAATTATTATTTTAATTGTGTTACTACATACCTGGGGAATCTTCCCTTTGATTCCTTTGAAGGTACCAAGAATTGAACTCAATGAAACCTGTAAATCCATTGAATTGGTCCCTTGGTATGAACCAGAGCCCTAAAAGTTTAAAATTAATGTAAGTATAAATTCTGTTTTAATATACCCAAATCAATGTTGCACTCGATTGCAATGCACATAGAGACATATGCCAAAATTGACACACCACTGCCAATAGTGGTGTAGAGTAGTGTCACAACCTTATTCTTTATTGTCCTCGTAAAGCCACTTGAAATGAGGTTCCCTAGAAATGGACCAATAAAAATTAATCAAATAACAATTCATTATTTTCTTACGAAGACAATAAAAAAGTTAAACAATATGTCATAAATAGGTTTTGAAGTGACAGTTCATGTATGCATAATTTATGGATAAAAATCAAAATATACGTATTAGTTAAAGCACTGTTGAGAGTAGGTTACGGAAATTATTGCATGAGGGGCGGTTGAGAGGAAAATGTAGCATGAGGCGAAGCCGAGTGCTACATTTTCGTCGAGACCGTCCCGAGTGCAATAATTTCCGTAATCTACGAATCAACAGTGCTTTGATTGGTTTGTAGTGGTGCGTGGGCGGATCAAATGAAATTTCAAAAGTCGCGCAGGTGGCCAGCGCAGGTGGCCAGCACAAGACGATCAGATCTCATTTATCACTATTATTGTTGTTACATGTCTAGTGTATGTAGCCGAGGCTGTTATTTGCCTCTATCAAAGCTTGTGGTTAACAGGAAAGCCCATACATATTATACTATGCAGTACTATATATTCCACACAGTGCTACATTTTCCTGCCGTGCAGTTATTGGAAGTTGTAGCACTGGCGGCACCATACTACAAATAATGTGTATCATGAGGACACTTTTATAATGAGGACATCTTGTAATGTCTCAATTGGTACAAGCCTATACAAAAGTACCTCTGAAATGAGGACACCTCTGTATTAAGGACAGGTAGTGTGGGCCCAATGGTGTCCTTAATAAAGAGGCTACACTGTACATGTATTAAGGACAGGTAGTGTGGGCCCAATGGTGTCCTTAATAAAGAGGCTACACTGTACATGTATTAAGGACAGGTAGCGTGGGCCCAATGGTGTCCTTAATAAAGAGGCTACACTGTACATGTATTAAGGACAGGTAGCGTGGGCCCAATGGTGTCCTTAATAAAGAGGCTACACTGTACATGTATTAAGGACAGGTAGCGTGGGCCCAATGGTGTCCTTAATAAAGAGGCTACACTGTACATGTATTAAGGACAGGTAGTGTGGGCCCAATGGTGTCCTTAATAAAGAGGCTACACTGTACATGTATTAAGGACAGGTAGTGTGAGCCCAATGGTGTCCTTAATAAAGAGGCTACACTGTACATGTATTAAGGACAGGTAGTGTGAGCCCAATGGTGTCCTTAATAAAGAGGCTACACTGTACATGTATTAAGGACAGCCCAATGGTAATCCACTATGTATATATATGTGTGTGTATTTATTTTATTTACTCGATTTGTCCATAAGATATAAAATGAATCTAATAATGATGACATGAGAAATGACTCCAAAGGCAAAAGGAGGCATCCATAAGGAATAGAAGGCTATCTTTCCTTGTTGATCTTCAGCAACAGATCCATTTGAGCTTTCTATCAACATAATGAAGAAGAAGGTACAAATAGCCATTGTAGTCTTTGATGCTAGTCACATGATACGGGAGCCAAATATGGCGATACCATTAATTACGCATGTGCTGCGCACGCGTGACAAAATTTACCTAAAAATAACTGGCTCATATTTGAATACAATCAATACCGTATAGCTGGTTTATTTTGTGGCCTCAAATTTTTGCTGCTTAAATTTCATTGGAATTAATTTTAGTGCCTTGCTAATTTTTTAACATTTAATTGGTTTTAATAAAATTTAGTGGAATTAATTTTAGTGGATTTGAGCCTGCACGAAAATTAATCCCACACGAAATAAACCAGCTATACGGTATCCATGATAAAGTAATCAGAATATGCATTATGCTAAAAACTGTGCACTATTAGAAACAATAGTGTCTAACAGGCCGGTATATTTTGAAGAAATTTAATTTTGTTTCAGCATTAAATCATACACTATATGGCTTGCTTCTTAAAACTTGTGTAATGAAACGCATTTTATACAAGAGTCAATATATTTCAATATATTTCATGAAACAAGTTTCAGTACTGTACAGTAGCCTTATCTATTATCATATCAAGCATACTCATCCACATTACACTCCATCATAAACTTGTGATAACATTAACACAACCTAGCAAACTAGAGTACAATAAAATAGCTACAAGGTACCGGGGTATACAAACAGCTACACATATAATTTGATTACAAATAACAAACAACACTGACAACTAACTGGACAACACTGACTGACCTGCTTACAAGAGCCTAACTGGACAAAAATGGCTGACAGAAATGAGGCTACAGTTATTATTAGATATTCACACTCAGGGCTGACAACCCTCCTCCACATTACATAAATGGTTTGATGTAATCTGATGATTCAGCATTGCTCACTCAATACAAATAAGTTCATTATTATGAAGTATATACTAATATATATTGTCCAGTTTTGTCATTGTCTTTGAAATGAGTATGAAACAATTTAGCTTCCTATCATACAAAAATTGAATGGACCACCCATTAAAATAAGTACCAATAGTGCATACCTGTACATATGAATTGTTGTGGAGATATTCTTCAATTTTTGATAACAGAACGTCATAAAACACAATATGAGTGGGCGGGTCCTTAATATGAATTAATAACCAGTCAAGAGGTGATGAATAAAACTCTGTTTCTATATTAGGAAAACCGCTATATAAAGAATGTAGGTAACACCGCCCACACAATTAATTAACTCACTCGTCAGGAAGACACTCCAAGAACTGCAACTGATGATCACCATGGAGATAACTAATTAATAACAATTAATTATAATTACTGTACACCGGTTTGTTTTCGTGGTAATATTTTCGCAAATTTCGTGGTTTTTGATCAGTCGTGAAAAATTTTTACCGCGAAATTTTGCTCTTCATTGCCACATGGTGCAGTTTGCAAGCAACTCGTAAAAATTAATTCTACAAAATCTTAGAAATGCAAGATTCACGAAAATTTTTCACCACAAAAATAAACCGGTATACGGTAATAACAATTAATTACCTGTATAAAGGAGTTGAGTAACAAGGTAATAGAAACAATACTGATGAACTGCTATTGACGCTCTATGAATAATTAATAATAAATATTAAATAATTATTATTATTATTAATTACTTGTCTTAAATGCTTCATTACTGATACGTCTCCTCTTTGATGAATGATTGAGAAGTACAGTGACATTGGCACGTTAATTAATATTAATATAATAACTATAACTTTAATAACTAGCAATAATAATAATAATAGCAACGAACAATATTAAATAAAAATACCTTTTGAATTTCTATTTAATAAACTAGAAACACTCAAACCTGCAGCAGGTGGAATAGAAAACATTTAAAATACATGTACACGTACATACCAATGTAAGGTATTGATAGTGTTAGAGATGGTAGTACGAATCTGAATTCTTTGTGTTTTATAAAACTGTGAACTATCAACAGAATGACAGCTGCTGCCAGTGGAGAGAGTGAATGAAGTGGATTGTAACTATTTATTGATGAAATATAAAGACCATGAACCAGAAGAGGAAGGAATGAGAATAACATTGCAGGAAACCCTTGAGATATGTACCTAATGTACATGTAAATAAATAATAATAAATAAATGTATAATTACCAATGCCATGGGTGAGTTCCAAAATTTGACGATCGTCCCTCCAAAATATTAAACTTTAGGAACTCGTATTGAACAAAAACCCACTGAACAATAATATAGAAAATTTTAATAATGAATAATTAATGAGTTGACTGACCTTCCCATAGTAGAATCTATCAATTAATATCGACCATAATAAAGATAAAAAACTAATAAATAAAATAAATAATTAATTAATTAATCAAACACATCTCCTTACATCACTATTATCATAATGATGAGTGTTTTACGAAACTCCACCCACTTCCTCCTCCCCCTTTCACCTGATGCTCCTCCTCCTCTTCTTATAATAATAATTAAATGAATTAAACAAAATGGAGCCCACAGTATCACTCCAGTAGGTCTTACAAGAACTGATAAAGCCATCAGGACCAAGTAGAGTGAAGTATGGAGACTAGTCCGTGTATAATCACACATTGTCTTATTAGATATACTGTCATTAGTATTGAGTGCTTTGATCCAGTAGTAGAGTATCATTGGAGAGAGTGATGACTCCATTGTATTGGAGAGTGTCCTGGTACAGCAATAGAATATGAACCATGAGAATATGTGACAGAGCAACTACAGAAAATAAATAAATATACATATATTAATTATTAATAAAAATGCAGAATTTCTACCTATTTGATTTTTGCAAAATTAGGCCAGAGACCATGTACTGTAGTACAGGGACTTTGGCCTGATTTTTTAGCAACTTAAATTAGTAAAAAATCCAATTTTGATCGGAATCAGCTCAAACTTGCTACACAACATAAGAACATGTATATGTATCAGGAAATGTAATAAAAATGGAGAATTCTCTCCTTTTCATTTTTGGCAAAATTTGGTCTGTAACCCTGTACTATAGTACAGGGACTTTGGCCCGATTTTGGAGCAACTTTAAAAATTCGTAAAAAATCCAAACTTGATCGGAATCAGCTCAAACTTTCTACACAACATAAGAACGTGTATATGTATTAAGAAATGTAATAAAAATGGAGAATTCTCTCCTTTTCATTTTTGGCAAAATTCCCTGTACTATAGTACAGGGACTTTGGTCCGATTTTGGAGCAACTTTAAAAATTCGTAAAAAATCCAAACTTGATCGGAATCAGTTCAAACTTTCTACACAACATAAGTACATGTATATATATGTATCAGAAATGTAATAACTTACTGCATATTTTGCAGTTTCCTTGCAGTTGAACATTATTAATGTCAACTTGTAAATAAACCAGTCAGAGGCAGCTGCTATGAGACTTTGAAATATCTTTGGACTCTCAGACTATTAATCAATAATAATTAACAATAATTAATAATAATTTAACTGATTATAATCATACTATCATCCATTGCGAGTTAGTTCCAGTAATTGTTAATATTTTATAAATCAAAAAAAATAGAAAAGGATGAGTATACCCTCTCAGACCACGCCTCCACTCCCAGGTCAAATGACCTCTCGTAAAAACAACAACATATTAAGAAAATAAACAAACAAACAATTGTTTACTTAATATAATGTACAAGTATATATTAAGTGTAATAATAGTGAATGTAAAAGGATATTGGTAGTTCATGTAGTAGGAGACCTCAATGCTTTGAAAGTATTCATCAGGAACAAACCGTGTCTGTACTAGTAACGCATTAATGAACCGATAGAGGATCAGGAGGGACAGGAGAGTATTAGAACACCTGCTGTAGGATTGAGTAGGAGGAGGTGGTTCTTCTTGTTTTGGAGGAGAGAGAGGAGCAGAATGAACCTGTCTCTTCCTTAGTCCATCATCAGTGGCCATGTGCCTGGATTCAGAGGATTGTCAGTTTGTCATCATTGTGCCATCATGACTGCACTGCCATGTGGGCAAGTTATTGGAAGTTAATCCAAGTGCTTTAATTAGAACAATGCCCATTATTAATTGTCATAGAACAACAATGTGGAGCAACAACGACAACAACAATAATAAAAATAAAAAATAACAATAATAACGGCTTTATTATAAGTACTCTTTGATGTTCTTTTTGATGTTCTGAAGGTGTTTATACACATACTATAAAATAATAAAATGATAATTATCATTAATTCTTAATGGTTTCACCATACCTGGGGGATCTTGCCTGCAATACCTTTGACAGAACCAGGACTTGTACTCAGAAAAACTTCTAAAACTTTCAAATTGTTCCCTCGTTATGAACCGATTTCCTAAATTTTGAAAATTAATGTAAATTTAAATTATGTTTCAATACCCCGATCATTCCTGTCACATTTGAACAGAATGCAAAGAAACACATAAGACAAAAAGGAGGCCCCAGTGGTAATAGCAATGTAGAAACAGGCTGCTCTGATATTATTTAGTTTTAGGTTCCCTAGAAATGAATTTATAAAACTAAATCAATTGACAATTATTGCAATCAACTGATATTATCATTGATTGTCATGTATTGTTACTGGATAATTGACGAAACAAGATGCTAAAAAACCCAGTAACCTCATAGAACTTGTTCCTAGTTAACAAGCGTATATAAGTGTAAAAATTGTCCTAAGATTGATTTCACCACCTTGCGCGCATAGTAGGCATTTATTCCTTCTTACTAAGACTTATAAAGGTTCTTAATACCTTCTAGTGATTCTTGATAAATCTTTAGGCATCATCTTTGCTTTATTCTTCTTGGTAGAAAGCTCATAACTTTGTTCTGCTTCCGTGCCGCCATTTTGCTTACCGTGGCCACACCCACTTACGTGAGGGGCTGGGTGGAGCGTTGCTAAGTGAGTCAAAACATAGATAATAGAGTAAACTATTTACTATTACTATTTCATTTACTCTATTATCTATGGTCAAAATTGTTATTTTGTAAAATGTATCTACGTCACAAAATGACGTATTATAATGATATTCATAGAGGAATGGCGGCTGTGTTGTTTCAATCTTAAAACAGTCTTGCTGTTGCTGATAAGCAGTACAATAGCTGCTGGAGTCAACTAGCTTTCATAAAGGCCATTATTATCAGAAAATCTTGCTCTATTAGCTTTTTAAAAGAAGAATTATCAGTTAGGGCGCTCGACTACATGTGCTTATGTAAACTATGACATCATAAAACGTCATTGCGGTTAGCTTTGGTGTGCCATTGTTTATAGGGAGAACCTGGTTCTCGGGGTTCCCAAGGGCTGAGATACCCAAGGTTTCACAGATTTTGATGGACTTTGGCGACTAAGAACCTGTGAAAATTTCATCCTTATCTCACTTTCCTATAAAAAGTTATTCCAGTTTTTCTTGTCCCAAACTCAACTGGGATATAGTATAGAACAGGCCTGTAGCAAGCACCTCAAAAGTGGTCAGGCCAAGATGTGGGTGTGTCAAGGTGTAGGTGTGACAACCAAGAAAACAACTTATTATAAGCATTTGTTGATATTCCTACTTCACAGTTGGTGAGGAGCTCAGTGGTGGAAGTATCATCTCAGATTGAAAAGCAGCAGCTGTAGTATAAGAATTAGTCATTTTAAGCTGTTGATTGCCTCAAATTTAGTAGTTATTCATTTAATTGCAATAGCAATACTTTATAAAAATAAAAAATTGTTAAAAATAAGAAACAACACCCATTAATCAAGCCCTGCCTCCTTGCCACGCCCTTTTTTGGGCTAAAAAGTGGTACAGCTCTGGCTGTACCAGCCGTACCGCTTGCTACAGCCCTGGTATAAAAGACATGAAGAAATGTAAGTGTTGACATACAATCAATTATTTTACATCGCGGGGGCTAAATTCAATCTTAGGAACGACCTTGGGGTTTCACCCCAAGGTCATAAAAACTTATTTCCTAAAGTAAAACTTGATAAAAGTTATAAGTTCTATTTCACAATACCGATATCCTTTTTATTGCACTTGAACAAAGCGGACAACCCCACAATAACAACTCGGAGAAATGCAATACAGGAGTGAAGAGACATTTTGAATCTAGTTGAAACCGTCTGCTCAACTATAAAATAAGAATCAAGTCAACATTAAATGTAATAAACATTACCATCAAGACAGGTGGTGAGATTTTCCACTTCTTTCATTATCAATAATGAGTGGATCAATAATGAATATATAAATAACCACACGGAGCACACGAAGACTGATAATTAACGCCCGTAAACTCCATTAGTATATTCATAGTAATCTTTGCGAATAACAAAACAGCAAATTCATACATTTTAAGAAATTCATATATTTTAACAATATGTACCTCTTCAGTTATAGTTGATCCAAACTAAGAGATTTCACATGTCTTATATACCACATACCATGAATATAACATACTTGATATGTGATGATATACATGTATCCCCATTATGGCATATCCTAATGAGTAATGAATATGCATTATTATTCATTACATTATTGAGGCTTATTAATTAATAACCAACGTCTGTTGAAGGAAAAATTGTTGTCATACTTTTGATTGTTGACTGGAATTATTTTTTTGGCGTTAGATCAAACTAGCCACAAAAGTTTCATGTTCAGCCACAAAAGAATTCATTTCAAATGACCTCTCGTAAAAACAACAACATATTAAGAAAATTAACAAACAAACAATTTTTTACTTAATATAATGTACAAGTATATATTAAGTATAATAATAGCAAATATAAAAGGATATTGGTAGTTCATGTAGTAGGAGACCTCAATGCTTTGAAAGTATTCATCAGGTACAAACCGTGTCTGTACTAGTAACGCATTTCTGATCCTCTATCGGTTCATTAATCATTAATGAACCGATAGAGGATCAGGAGGGACAGGAGAGCATTAGAACACCTGCTGTAGGATTGAGTAGGAGGAGGAGGAGGTTCTTCTTGTTTTGGAGGAGAGAGAGGAGCAGAATGAGGCTGTCTCTTTCTTAGTCCATCATCAGTGGCCATGTGGGTATAATTCTAATTAAAGCACATGGATTAACTTCTATTTCAAGAGAGAACAGAGAAAAGGTGTCATTCTTCATCAGCAGCAGCTGCAGTGTGTGTGGCATGAGGGGACTTGGTCTTTCTGATTTCGCTATTTTCCTTACATTTGGAGTCGGAGGAGGAATTTATTTATTCAAACCATATTTTGATAAATTAAGAAAAGAAGAGAAAGAAAGAAAGAGTATCAACGAGAAACAACAAGAAACAAATAAAACTGTAAATAATAATAATAATAAATTAAATACAAAATAATTAACAATTACAGTATTATTATTAATTAATTAATAATCAATATTAATTAATTATAACGAGTGGGTGGGTATAACTACAATACTGAGTATCTCCCAGTCTTCTGGTACGGGTTCACGTGAGCCGCCAGTTTCTGTGCCTCCTCCTTCACCAGGTGCTTAATCTCTTGCTTAGCCACTGTGACAGACCTTTCCGTCTTCCCTTCAATCAATAAATGGAGTCTACTAGTATCAGTCAGTTTGTTTTGTTTGCCAGGTGGTACATAAATACCTCGTACTGATATGTAGGAGTCTGATAACTCTCCGATGTCATCAAGTACATCTCGTGTCGTTATCTTGAATCTTATAGACTGTGGGAAGTCGTTGATATCAATATCATCTTCGTAGTGTATCAATTGACTCAGACCGGTTTTATTAAATATATTATCTTCTTCCTCCGAGTCGCTCTCGTCTCCAGCCCCTCCCCCTGCCCCGCCCCCTACATTGGGTAATACAGTACCTACTGGTAGGTATGCTTTTGATGCCTTTGCTTTAGAGGCTCCGACTTTAGCGTTGATACTAGCAGCTATTTGAGATGCTAGTACTACTCCAGACATAGACACATCTTCTCCTTTCAGTACATTAGTCGCTGCCTCTTGAGCTGCTGAGGAGGTCTGGCCTGATGACCCAAGGTTCTTTAGAGACGCTATCTTATCAGCAATGGCGGCTGCTTTAGCAAGGTTCTTTGAAGCCGTGGGGTTAAGGTTTTGCTGGTTATTCTTGATGACGGGTATCTGAGGGGCGGAGGGGTCTATCTTACGAGGTTTCCCACTAAATACCTCTTCCAGTTTCTTCTCCATTGTCATGATAGCGTATTCATCTTCATCGTCAGAGTCTCCAAGGTTTAACGTGCTCTTTTGCTTCAATTTCTTCTCCAAAGACTGGGCGTTCTCCTCCTCAGTGAATTTAAATCCTTTCCCCTTAAAGCCAGCTGCTGATCTCTTCTTCACTTTAGTCTTACCCTCCGATTTCATCTGCTCAGTGAATCCCTTCCACATCTCAGCCAGTTCTTCAGGTACGGCTGCTCCTGATAGCTCAAGAGCTTTTAGTATCTCCCCAGAGAGACGTGACTGGTCAGGTGTGATGAACGTAAAAGCGAACCCTTTCCTTCCAGCACGTCCTGTCCTCCCACACCTATGGACATAGTCCTCATAATGATTCGGGCAGTCATAATTTACGACTAGTATCAGCTGCTTTACATCAAGTCCTCTAGCAGCAACTGACGTAGCAATAAGAAGTGGCATGGCCCCAGATCGGAAATCAGATATGACAGAGTCTCGATCCGATTGGTCCATTCCTCCGTGTAAAGCCATACAAGTGTAAGAGGCTTTCATGAGATCCTTTATTAATCCATCGGCAGTTTCTTGTCTCTCTACAAATACAAGTACACTCCCCTGCTCCTGGTACACCCCCAGTAGCTCCAGTAACTTGAGGAACTTTTGATTCGACTCTAAGACCACAACAGTCTGTTCGACATCTTTACAGACGACGCTCCGCCCACCCACCTGTACCTCGATGGGTTGAGTGAGTATTTTACGAGCAAGCGCCTCCATTTGACGAGGGAAAGTGGCAGAGAACATGACCGTTTGTCTATCCGGTCTCGTGTTATTAATAATCTTCATTACCTGGGGCTCAAAACCCATATCAAACATCCGATCGGCTTCGTCCAGCACCAGATAAGTGAGTCTCCTTAGATTTGTGACACGCCCACTATTAGCGGCTAACACATCAATCATACGGCCGGGAGTACAGACCACAATCTCCGCCCCTCTCTTTAGATCAGCTATCTGCTCACTGACTCCTGATCCACCATAGACACAGACCGTCCGCAACTTGAGCGGTTTACAAAACTTACGACATTCGTTGTAGATTTGAATGGCTAGTTCCCTAGTTGGAGCAAATATGAGAGAAATGGGACCATCTTCTGGTCCAATCTCGGGTTGATCTAAGACGTGACGAAACAGAGGTAACAGGAACGCTAAAGTCTTTCCACTGCCAGTTTTAGCAATCCCAATGACATCCTTACCCGACATGATGGCAGGTATGGCTTGGGCCTGGATTGGAGTTGGCTTCTCGTATCCGTTCTTCTTTATGACGTCCATTACTTTAGAGCTCAGCCCACACTGTGACCATGCCTTTACCGGCTTGGGACAATCCTTCCCCTTCACTTTAAGGCTCTCCAGTTCAATACGATACATGGAAACCTCTTCTTCTGTCATACGAGAGAGGACTGGAACCTCTTTATAAAAGTCCTTTCTGAATGGAGGGTACTCTATTTTCCGATGGTCGACTGTAGGGAGATCTTTCTTTTTAGTCTTTTTGAATATTGTTGATAGAGCGGATGCGAATTCAGCGTCATGTCCTTCCTCTTCGTCTGAATATTCGGCTGCATCTTGATCATTTTCTAGTAGCTCGCCTTTCTTTCCTGCATCCGTAGGCTCCACCCCTTTCACCTTTGTTACCGTGACAACAGTTGCTTTCTCCACCCCATCCCCCGCCCCCTTGTTATATTTCTGTTTAAAGTTCTCGTTCACTTTAATCACCTCTTGCTTGACATCGACCATAAAAGCATCCAAAGGATCAACTTCTTCTTCGTCTCCTCCTCCCTCCATTTTCTCTCCCTCTCCATTCTCATCGTCACTATCATCATCGTCCTCCAGTGTCCATTGCTTACGTCCAGTTCCCTCTTCCTCTAGCTTTGCTTGTGTCTCCTCCTCTTCTTTCTGTCTCGCTGCTCTCCAGGCTGCCATCCTTTCTCTTCTCTTCGCCATCTCTTCCTCGATCTTTTTAGTTTCTGCCTGTAACTCTTCAACTGTCGTCTCTCTTTTATTATCTTCACTATTCTCTGGTTCTTTCTCTTTATTATCGGCTAGTAAAGTGGGAGGGGCATTACTGACCCCACCCACTGGTATAAACCCACGTACTACTGGTTTAGGGGCTTCAGTCTGAGGCTCGGCAGTATGGGAATCAGTCTGGGGAGTATGGGAATCAGTCTGGGGAGTATGGGAATCAGCTGCTTGAGGAGTATGGGACTGAGGAGTATAGAAATCAGCCTCTGATATCGGAGATTCTTGGGATCGGAGTTCATCTATTTGAGTGGGCGTAGTTTTGTCAGTTACTTGTTCTTCTCCTTTATCCCTCCTTCCCTTATCTCTCCTGGATGGACTCCTGGACCTCTCTCTATCTCTTGATCTGTCTCTATCTCTTGATCTATCTCTTCTCTTTGAAGATACAGGACTACTCCGATTTCTACTTCTTCTAGGACTACATAAAATACAAGTACACATAAATTAATAATAATTCAATCTTACCTTCTACTGTGTTGCCGATGGCGACGGTGGTCTCTATGGTAACGGTCTCTACTCGAGCGTCTCTTATATCTAGTGGGAGGAGCTTAAATTAAGCCACACCCACTAATGGACTCACCTCTCACGACTTCTTGAGCGTGACCTTTTCCTTGACCTTTCTTTCCTCCTTCCCCTCCTCTCACCCTCACTCTCATCACCTTATTATTAAAAATTATTATTCATTATTATTAATTTATTATTATTATTATTATTAATCAATATATTCATGATCTTACTGGAGCTGCTAGATGAAGAGCTGGCAGACCTTCTCCTTTTATCTCTTGTCCTATCTCTGGGCATCTTTCACTGAATCTGTGGCTCCAGCTTCAACTCGTGTCGTTATATGGACGTATTTGAGTGAGCAAAGGGTTAAATTAGCAAACCACGCCCACTAACTATCTAGAGGTCAATGGCTGAATCTCTTTACAATGCTCTCCTCGCTAAAAGGAGTGAACCAGCTTTTAGAGGGAAAGGAGCACCTGGATGTGATATTAAAAGTGTCCTACTACCTATACATGTAATATGCTAAGATGTTTTAATTTATTTTATGATGATTTGTAGGGAGGTACTGATGATAGAGATCAGTTATTACTTAAATTATCAATAATAAGGCAATTATACGCTAGACAAGTATTATTAGAAGAAGATGCAGTCTCTTTAATGAACGATGTTACTTATCAACTGGTAATATCAATTATTTATAATATTTTATTTATTTGTAATTGCGGGCAGGTGAAGTTGCTGCAGAATGTTGATCGATTAATAGTTTATGAAGCAGAGAAGGCCAGTGTTGCCGTACTGTCTAATCAAAATTGCACAGTAAAAGTAATAATCATAATGATGACAATAATTGATAATAATAATAATTGATAATAGATTGTAAAAGATACTTTAATAATGCTGACTCAACAAATGCTTAGAAAAGAAGAACGTACAACAGAATATGGTAAATAAAATATAATTATTAATTGATTTAATATTCTCTTTTAGAAATGGTTTACAGTTTGCAGCTGCTAACTGAACTTTTAAAAGCAATCAGAAAAGAAAACAAAACACCATTGACTAGTAAGTAATAATAACATTTGTAAAAATAATAATAATAATAATATTTTATGTAGTAGCTAAAAAAGATTGCTGTTTCATGGTCTTATCATCTTGCTGGAATCAACTTTTTAAAAAGATAGTCTCTCCCCTTCTTTCTTCTCCCCCTCTTCCTCGTGTTGATGTATGTAAAATGGCTGCTACTGTTGATCAAAGTCTTCTGCAGTTATTGCTTCTCATGATTGAAATCCTCAAACATTCAAACATTGAAACTCCCATACTCCATTCCTTCCAATCACCATTGATACTGGGTGACATATCTCAAGCAGTTCAAAGCTCCTTCTCTCTCATCTGTTACACAAAATTATGTGATCTATTTAGAAAGCACCTTCTACTATTGGATGATGAAGGTGGAGTTGGGTCACCACTCCTCATTTTGGATTTATTTATGAATCATTATGTTAGTTCACATAATGTCTTCATTGATGATTGGTTCACTCGTCAGTATGATCAGATCAGTGATACCTCATCAATTGAGTATTCTATTGTTGATACTTACATTAGAAAATCACTGCTAATCTCATTGCAGCTAGCAACACAGGATGTAACAGGTAAATAATGACAAGAACATTAATGGTATGATCCTCTTTTATTTTCAGATTTGGTTCATGAAAGATTATTATTTAAACCAGTTCAGAGATTCATGCAATATTTAAGAGAAGTTTCATTAAAGAAAGGAGAGTCTTATATCAATGTATTGTTGCAGTTGATCAGTGAACAGGATACCTGTCTTGTAGAGACATTGACTTACTCTCTCAAACTAACTGAACTCCAGCAGGAGAGAGGGAGCTCAGAATTAATACTGAACATTCACGAATTATTTATTTCATTTCTTGACAGTATCACGTACGATGAATCAACACTGATTGATTTCATCATTGATACTGATACAAGATTTGATTCATTTCTTAACTCCTATCTCCAGCACAGTAACAAAAATGGAGGGAATGCTTTAGCTCAATATTGTACAGAGAGAAGTAAGAATGAAGAATCAACAGTACAACTAGTTGATTACAGTGACAGTGAAGATGATGAACAGATTGAAAGTACAAGATGTGAAGTTATGCTAACCAGATTGAGAGATAAGTTGATAAAATTAGAGAAACAGTCGGTTATACCAGCTGGTAAACTGCCCACTGTACGAGACATAATTAAAAACATCATTTTATGATAATTGTTATTATTATTATGATAATAATTTTAAAATGATTTTCTAAAATGAAAGTGCACTACATAGTCTGAGTCAATCTTCTGTATTGATATGATGAACGGTTCATAAGGATGGAATATATAAGCAACTAGTTTCTTATTGCCACCTCCACCAGCACTGCTGGAGAGAATGAAACTGATTTGAGAACCTTTACGAGTAAAAAACCTAATAATAATAATAATAATGATAATAATAATAATAATATATAATAATAATAAAATTAATATTAATTAGCTCCATACCTGACAGGGGTATCCCCACATGGTTTAGGTCTTTCCAGAGCTGATATCCACTTGTCATCATAACGGAACAAATTAAAATCTAAATAAGGACTCGAAGAGAAAGACTGCGAACAAACTGGTACTTGAACTAATAGTCTTTTCGTGGCTTCAATGACTCCGCCATGCCTAGCGTTAGTTATGGTAAGTTTAAATTTTTGATGTAACTGTCGACAATAGTAACAGTTAGAGACACAGCTGTTGTTCCAGTTGAGAGGATGAGAGACAGAGACTCGGAAACTTTCCGCGCTATTTTCGTAAAGTTTTAAAAAGTCCAAAGACGAGTTTTCATATACACCGAATATCTGAGTAGTATCAATGTCATAAAAAACAAAGAAGGCTGGTTGTGAGAGAGGATCACTCACTCGCATTGTAACAACATCTTCTGTGGAATATTTTAATAATAGGGTACTTTCATCTAGCAGCTGCATTTTCCATATTCGTAACGAGTTATAATAATCAAATCGTCTATAAAACTGCATCAGGTGAGTATTATTGCCTGTGATCAGTGAAACCTTCTCTGCCTCTTTCTTAATGTAACATAGCAACCGATGCTTTAGCGAGTTTATCCATTTCTCTAAAAATGGCTGATGCTGTTGGCTTTGAGAGGAAATAGACCACTCCCCATTAGCCATACTGGAATGAATACTGGACGTAAATAACTGATTGTCGCTATGGTAACAAAATCGACCAATCACCTGCAATGGAATAAAGAGCCCATCAACAATATCAAACAAATGAATTGATTGATGTTGTGATGAGAGAATGGCTAGTTTGGATCTACAGAGAGAAAGACCTTGGTTGTGAGAGAGGAATATCTTATCGCATTTAAACGAGCGACAATCAGAAACTCCACTCCAGCCTCGCTTTAAGTTTAAAATGTGAATCGTGTAATTTTCAAGTAAGAATCTATAATTAGGCGAAAGTGATTCGTTATTTTGAAATGTTTCGAACATGTGAGGGGGCACATCATCAGGGAGGGGGTAGGAGGAGACGACTATGACGTAATCACAATTTTCTAAAAATAGACTACACTCTCTGTTGAGTACCTCATTCCCATGGCAGACAGAGATAGAGATGACGTGCTCAAAAAAAGTTTTAAAAACTGCATTTTGATCATCGTTCTGAAGGTTGGGAGCTCCCACCGTTGAGCCCCTGAACTGAAAATATTCCACTGAGCGCTGGTCCTGAGAAAATGCCAATAAATGGCGCCCATCTGGAGAGAATTTCCTCAAATAGCAGCCATCAGGAGTCTTAACGTTGCTGTAATGGGCGTCTGGTACTAGAACTGTGTATAATTCTCTGGTGTGGTGATACCACTCGGAAGGACTCAGAGTATCAGTGGCTCTGGAGCGTAAATGAGTCAATAAATGTGTGGAGGGGCATCCTCGAGGTACCTCAGCTTCAGACGCCATCTTTAAGAGTAGGAGGAGCAATGAAAGTTAATTACTCCACCTACTCGTGAATAATTAATTAGACTAGGCACGACTCTAATTTAACGAACAGTGTAAAATATTGACGTGGGTGTGGCTACCGCTACAACTCGATTTGCAACGAGTGAGTAAGAGGAGCTGCTGATAAAGGCATTTCAGGTCTAGTAGTAATATAATTATAAGGTTAGTGAGCCGTGGACTCTCTCCTTCTCCTAGTATGGGCTCTAATAACTCCTTTACGGGCCACATTTTTGTACCGTTTGACCGTTCCCAGCCCACACACACACACACACACAAACCAAAGCAATCATTATAGTGTACCATTATAATAATGATACTGTCCTCTATATATAGTAACAGTGTATATTATTACACTTTGAATAACTGTCATACCTTTACTAATCTTTTGTCCTTAACTGTGAGTGAGGGAGTGTCTTAGGCTATATATATTTCTACCTAACAAGGGCTAGTCTCATTATTATTATTATTTTATTTTATTTATTTATTTTGGTATGTCTGGTCCTTATAGAACTCCATTGGAGACAGCAGGTGGTACTAAGATGGTTCAGACTTACAAGATAGCAGTCCTTGGAGATGGAGGAGTAGGAAAATCAGGTATTAATTATTTATTATTTTATCATTTATGATTATTATTATTTTTGTAAGTTTTTCTTTTGCTAGTTAAACTTTACATAATGACAGCCATTGTTATTATTTATTTTTCATTTTGCAGCAATCACCATTCAGTTCACTAGTGGTATCTTTGCAACTGACTATGACCCAACAATAGGTTAGTACTGCTGGAGCTACAGGCCGCTCTCTCTCCCCTCTCTCTCCCCTCTCTCTCTCTCCTCCTCTCCTCTCCTCCTCTCTCCTTATCAACATGTAGTCAGAGATTATGTTAAGATAATGTTGTTATTATTATCATGAAGGAAATTTAGACTAAACACTTCTAGACTTATTCCATTGTATGTGACAAATGACAATCTTTCTCTTCCTCTCTTTCTCTCTCTCCCTCCATACAGAGGATGCTTATAGGATTGATGTTGAGGTTGATGGTGAAGTGGTTGGTTTAGACATTA
>NW_003546436.1:45409-61000 GCF_000090795.2 Amphimedon queenslandica | reverse complement strand
CATATAGATGAAACCTTTCACGAGCTAGTGAGACGAATGAAGAGATTTCAAAGTTCAATAACAGCTGGTGATAAGGGGAAGAATAAAAAGAAAAACTGCGTAATGATGTAATGACTATTGGTTCTTGTGGACGGGGTTTTCATCTGCGTACATTATGATTCATTGTTGTCTCATTGGTTTTCAATTCATAGTCTTATTAATTATTTTTATTAATTAATATCTATGTATTTCTCTCTTTTTTGGACTCGCTCTCTCTCTCTTTCCCTATCATTCAATGCAATCTTGTGTCTTTTTTGTTGTTTTGTAATAATTAATTTTTATTATAATAATTAATTGATGACGTTTTAATTGACAATGAATTTATAATTAGGTGATACTGTGTGCATGCGCAGTACATTCCCGCCAAATACAAAATTTAAAATGGCGGCTATTTGAAAGCAGGACAGGAGGAGAGAGAATATTCGTTTTGTAGTGAGAAAAGGAACATTATGTCTTTAGAATTGAGTTACTTACAGCTTAAGACTTCAAACGAGGCCAGAGTATCAGTGAGTCACCTTTCCCAGTGAGAAATATTGATATATTGAACTTTTAAATTTTGTTTATCAGGAGGAGGTTCAAACTGAGCAGAGAAGAAAGTGTCTACTAGTTTTAATAAGACAACATTTGGAGGAGAACGGGTACCAATGATTAATGATATACATCTTACGATATTTCTCTCTGTCTCTCTCTCTCTCTCCTCCCCCTTCTCCTCAGGTTTTTAGACACCAGTCGTTCGTTAGATAAGGAGGCGGGGCCGGCTCTTAAGAAGTATGATGTATGTGACAACATTGACCTCAATACTGTATTACAGGTATTAATGGGTTGCCATGACGATTGTTTCTAATTAATGCCCAGTAGGAGTATGAGTCTTATTATTATGTAAAGTTTAAGAAACAGCCGAAACTGATAAAGAAAGTGGGTGGAGCTAGAACAGGTTTATTAATTAGTAATTAATTATTATGAAAATTAATTTATCATCCATTAATTAGAGAAAGTTTCGGCCATTAATAATGCAAGACACTTGCACCACCAGCACCATCCACTGTATGTTAGAGGAGAGAGTTTTCCATTTTTATTACATTTCCTGATACATATACATGTTCTTATGTTGTGTAGAAAGTTTGAGCTGATTCCGATCAAAATTAGATTTTTTACAAATTTTAAAAGTTGCTCCAAAATCGGACAAAAGTCCCCGTACTATTGTAGTACAGGGATTTTGGTCAAATTTCGCCAAAAATGAAAAGAAGAGAAATCTCCATTTTTATTACATTTCCTGATACATATACATGTTCTTATGTTGCGTAAAAAGTTTGAGCTGATTCCGATCAAAATTGGATTTTTTACGAATTTTAAAAGTTGCTCCAAAATCGGACAAAAGTCCCTGTACTACAGTACAGTGATTTTGGCCAAATTTCACCAAAAATGTCAAGGAGAGAATTCTCCATTTTTATTACATTTCCTGATGCATATACATGTTCTTATGTTGTATAAAAAGTTTGAGCTGATTCCAATCAAAATTGGATTTTTTACGAATTTTCTAATTTGCTCCAAAATTGGACAAAAGTCCCTGTACTGTAGTACAGGGATTTTTGCCAAATTTCGCCAAAAATGAAAAGGAGAGGATTCCTCAATTTTATTACATTTCCTGATACATATACATGTTCTTATGTTGTGTAGAAAGTTTGAGCTGATTCCAATCAAAATTGGATTTTTTACGAATTTTCTAATTTGCTCCAAAATCGGACAAAAGTCCCTGTACTATAGTACAGGGATTTTTGCCAAATTTCGCCAAAAATGAAAAGGAGAGAGTTCCTCAATTTTATTACATTTCCTGATGCATATACATGTTCTTATGTTGTGTAAAAAGTTTGAGCTGATTCCAATCAAAATTGGATTTTTTTACGAATTTTCTAATTTGCTCCAAAATCGGACAAAAGTCCCTGTACTATAGTACAGGGATTTTGGCCAAATTTCACCAAAAATGAAAAGGAGAGAGTTCCTCAATTTTATTACATTTCCTGATGCATATACATGTTCTTATGTTGTGTAAAAAGTTTGAGCTGATTCCAATCAAAATTGGATTTTTTTACGAATTTTTTTAATTTGCTCCAAAATCGGACAAAAGTCCCTGTACTATAGTACAGGGATTTTGGCCAAATTTTGCCAAAAATGAAAAGGAGAGAATCCTCCATTTTTATTACATTTCCTGATACATATACATGTTCTTATGTTGTATAAAAAGTTTGAGCTGATTCCAATCAAAATTGGATTTTTTACGAATTTTTTTAATTTGCTCCAAAATCGGACAAAAGTCCCTGTACTATAGTACAGGGACTTTGGCCAAATTTTGTCAAAAATGAAAAGGAGAGAATCCTCAATTTTAGTGATAATACATGTACATGTACATTGTGGATGTTTTCATGTATCTTTTTCCTTCTTCCTCTAGTCCATATCACATGTCCCTCCCCCTCCTCCCCTCCTCCATTGCTAAGGACTATACTGATATTGATCAGTCCTCAAGTAAGAGTGAGACTGGTATCGTTAATGTAGGGGGCGTGGCACCAGTGGGAGGGGCAGTAGGTAGGAGGAGGAAACTGAGGAGAATAGAGAATGGATTAGTGAGTATATACAACCAGTGACATATTGAGTACATGTACATACATTAGGGTGGGATCAATTACAAGCTAAAGTTACTATGTAGTACGCTATAGCTGGGAATTTTTGTGGGAGTTAAATTTCAAGGATTTTTTGGTTTAAAAAAAATTAAACAGAGGAATAAAAAATTTATATGGTTGACACCTTTATTTTGATCAATCCACGGAATTTTATGCCAATGAAATTTTTCAGCTATACAGTGTTATGTTATTTAATGTTATAGCACAATATAATCTTTACTATTATTATTATTACTATTATTATCTCATTCCTATACTTTCAGTCCAGTACCAGTACCGGGTCCCCCATTGCTCCTAGTGTATCAGTACCACCTGCTCCTCCTCCTCCTGTCGCTGGGGAGGGACTGGAGATTGAAGGTAACGTGTGTACTACTGTACCTCCTCCTCAGGGGGGAGGGGGCGGGGCTAAAGGAAAGAAAGAGGATAAGAGAGAAGAAGAAACAAACCCTCAAGTATTTATTAATTTGATTATTTATTTGTTTATTTATTTATTTATATTTATTTATTTCAATAGGACAGACTACTAAAACCTCTCGCTGGGTTTGCTGGTTATAATTCCGAACTGAGAGACTTAGCGGCTGTTATATCAAGAGTAAGTGGGTGTGGCAGTAGGTGTGGTCACTCTTATTTATTATATAGGATATATTTTCAGATAATCCTAATGTGAAATGGGATGACATCATCGGACTGGAAGATGCTAAAAGATTAGTTAAAGAGGCAGTTGTATATCCCATCAAGGTAAACATAATATTGCTGTTATTGTTGTTTATTTATTAATTATTTATTGTTGTATTGTTGTTTATTGCTGTTGTTAGTATCCTCAGTTATTTAAAGGTATCCTGTCTCCATGGAAAGGATTACTATTATACGGACCTCCTGGTAATGTATTGGTACACAAAACTTACATTGTACCCCTCCCTCTCTCTCCCCCTCCCTTTCTCTCCCTCCCCCCTCTTCAGGTACTGGTAAGACAATGTTAGCTAAAGCAGTGGCCACTGAGTGTAACACAACATTCTTTAACATTTCTGCCTCCTCAATAGTCAGCAAGTGGAGGGGTGACTCTGAGAAACTTGTCAGGGTGAGTGCCCCCTGGCAACCATTACCACGGTAACCCCTCCATTGCTAGGTGTTGTTTGAGTTGGCAAGGTTCCATGCCCCGTCTACAATATTCATGGATGAACTGGAATCAATAATGGGACAGAGGAGTGGAGCAGCTGGGTGGGTATTGTTGTTGTTTGTTTGTTGTTTATTGTTGTTGTTTATAGAGGTGAACATGAAGGTAGTCGAAGAATGAAGACAGAATTATTAATTCAAATGGATGGACTGGCTCGCTCTAATGACCTGGTCTTTCTATTAGCTGCTTCTAACCTACCATGGTATTGATAATAATTATTATTTATTTATTATTAAAACTAGGGATCTTGATTATGCTATGTTAAGGAGACTGGAGAAGAGGATACTGGTTCAATTACCAACAGAAACTGCACGAGAGTCAATGTTCAGACATCACTTACCACCAGTCCTCACTACTGATCCAATATCAATCACCTCCACTGTGGAGTATGACAGAGTAGCTAAAGTATGGACACACACTACTAGTATATGATTGATCATTGGGTGACATTATGTATACCCTCTTGTTCCTCTCCCCCTATACAGTTAACAGAAGGTTATTCAGGGTCTGATATTCAGTTGGTGTGTAAAGAAGCTGCTATGACTCCACTAAGGAAAGTGTTTGATTGTCTGGAATCAATGAATAAAGGTTAGTGGGTGGTATACTATTTACTATTTACTAGAAATACATAGTTTACTATTTTGCTACACAATAGATTATCTCTTTAGTACCTCCTTTTCTCCACTAGATATTTCCTCTAATGATGCTAAGTTATTAGAGTGTATTAAAGTAGATCCAATATCTACTACTGATGTTATAACTGCTATTAGTCACACTAAACCATCATCAGCTACTGGACTTAATAATAAATACACATCATGGCAAAAACAATATGAGAGCTATTGAGGTTTAATTACCAATAATATAATTTTATTTATTATAATGTATAGATTCATTTTAGATATTTCTTGTTGACCAGGTTGTATATATTATATCTATTTGTGTGCATGGTGAGATTGCACAGTTATTTTCTAGTTACATTCAGTGATTTTGTATTATAGTAGCAACTCATTTTAAAGCAATCACAAAACTAACTACAAAACTATTTCTAAATGCTTAACCAAAATAATTGAAAGAGCATATGATAATTTCAGTTTGATTTTATTGATTTGTTATTTTTTTTTTCTTAATCAGTTTGATGAACCAATGACCAGGTTTCTTCACATGTTTTAGAGCATCTCTAAAAGCTTCAGCAACTTTACGACCAAACTTTTTCTCAACTGCTTTAACGCTCATTTCAGCAACAAAATCAGAACTGATGTGAATCGGTTGGTTCAATAACCCATCAGCAGCTTCAACTACCACTAATATTTTATTTTCAGCATTATTGGTATCTTCAATGCCTAATTTTTCTTTTCCTGTCTCATTTTTGCTTGGAATGATATTTTCATCTGGTGTATCTTCTTCACATGGTGTATTTTCATTTGGGGCTTCACATAAGAAAACATCTATTTGTGTGTCGGTTTCATCTTCTTTATTTGGTGTTACACTTTCACTTGAAATAATTTCTTCTTGATATTTTTTTGAAAAATCTTTACATTGGATGTTTTCTTTTGTTGATTCTTGGCACGGGAGGCTAGTTGGAGTATCCTCTTGGCAGTAGTGTTCATTTGGCCCACTTTGTAGTTCATATGTTGACATTATTGCAGGCGAATCTGACCATCGTTTGTTTTCCACTCGTAATCTTTCCTTAGAATGAGTGTTACTCTGTAACAATGTGAATTGAACTGTTACAAAATAAATTATATGTACCTGAAGTGATTTGAGATGATGTGGCTTTGGTGGAGGTTGAGGACGGCTACTTGGAGACTACAAGGAAATACAATATTATTGTTATAAACTATATATACCTTAGGGATCACTTTTGGTTTGTGTACTGGCGACGCACCAACAGATAATGACCTTTCCTAAAATTTATACAATAGTTATTAATTGCATTACGCATTATAATTGTTATACCAATTCCATTGAAAACAGCTTATCAGTACTCTAAAATAAAATGGTCATATAATTATACTTTTAAATAAGAATATTCTCCCTTTACAGAGTCCAATAACTTACTAAACTGGTAGATCTTGGTTTCTGTAATTAACAGTAATTGATTTGTAAAAAATTTGCTCAGACCTACTGTTGCTCTGGGAGATGGTTGCTTCTCCTGTGGAATTTCAAATATCTGCAAAAGTATAATAAATCTATTTAATTGCTGCACTTTTTAATTTACTTTTCTACGCTCTTTGACACTTGGGGATCCCGGTATTTCCTGTAACTGAATTCCAAATTCAATTGTGTTATACTATTTAACTAACCTGAGGCTCACATTTTGAATCTTGTTTCTTCTCCATTTCTATAGGTGTCATGGCTACCAGCTCCTATATGTATTATGAAAAATTATGACATATTATATATGAGACATTTATACATCATTAGAATACTTTTCCAAGAAGATTGTGACTAGTTTAACATCAAACAATAAACTCACTGATCAATTAATTATTACTAACCTCATGTTTTGATCCAGTAGGTGGTAGGACTGGTACTGCTGGCACCTATATATATAATTATTATTTTGATGCTGTTATAGTTAATATACCTCTTGCTTTATGTCATAACTTGCTGGTGGCGTTACACTAACAGCTTTTCCTGCTTCTCTTGTTGGATTTTCTGTTTCCTTTCCCGGTAGGTCATCACCTTGGCAAGCACTTATTTCTTGTTGGTCCGCATCACCATCGTCATCTCCTTCATCCACAGCAGTCATACGGCAGCAGTTAATTTTGAGAAAAAGACCATACTCCCTTACTCGAAAGCTGCAAGTCTCCCATAACTTTTGAAACCAGTTGTCCCGATCTGGAAGATGGAGTGGGTTTGGGTTGTTAAATGTTGCCACATGATCTCCAGTTGGTATGACGGGAACACCATTAGCAATTGATGGATCCACTTTAACTTCATCAATGAGGAATTTGTGCAACTCTTCCTTCCATATTTGTACCCTGCCTTCAAATCTCCTCTTCATCAATGACTCCCACGCAACCTTAAAATGTATGGGTGGATCAGCTGATGGCTCATCTCTGTCATCCTTTCTGTCAACACGCTCCATGTTAGCAAACGTGAGGACAAAGACAGCATGATTCCAGAAGCTCTGACCAAATGCTTGAGTTAGTTTCTTCATTGCTTTCTTGTCATCATCTCCCAATCGTGTGTTAATCATTTTGGTGCAATAGAGGACCAAACTAAGCTTTTGGCAAGTTTCCTTCATTTTTCTAATATATTCCTCTTCATTTGATGTGTTATCTTGCAGACCAGGAGAATCAAAAACCACAACTGGTATGCCTTTGATATTTTTCTCGAACACTTCAACTTCAGTAGTACATCTGGCAGCACCAGCTCCTTCTTTTGCTACTCTAGCCCCCCAGTAGACCATTGATAAGAGTGGACTTTCCTTGACCTGTCTTCCCAGTGACTAGTATCCTCAGGCTAATCTCTTTGTCTGACTTCACTATGGCCTCTTCAGCAATTCTCATAATTTTATCCACTCCTGTTGGAATTTGTGCCATCTCTTCTGATGCTTGCTGAAAAGATATCAAAAGATTGGGAACTATTTCCTTTGGTTTTGGTGCATAATATGCAATTTTCTGGATTAAATTCATCCTATAATATAAATAAAATCATTGTAACTGATGAGATAGCTCAGTACTAGATACTGACACCTATGACTTAGAAAATTTACCCGTCCGTTGTTGTCACTGCAGCCTCCGGCTGTGTAGGTGCTGCGACTTTATCTCTGGTTTCAGACATTGATCGTTATGCACTGAACCGAGCAGTGGCAAACGACTAGGCTTTTTTGTTCCTACAGTTCCTTTCGGCCTTTTATAGCATCAGCATCATAATAACCCCTTGGGGCGACACGGGGAACTTTGATCTTTAGGAATTTTTAAAATGGGCACGACCCCTTAAAGATTGTAGAGATCATTACTGAGTGTTTTCTCTCGCCCCTCATTTGAAGTCATTTCATAGTCTCACCCCGAGACTAGTCATTTCTTTAATCTTAATGTTTAGAAAGCTTCAAAATAAAAGGTAAGTCCAATACAGACAGAATCAAACTAGGGCACGTGTGTTACTCTCTCCTCTCTTCTCTATTAAATGCCCACCATTATATTTTTATTCTAATAAATGAGCACTTGCCACTTTCTAGCTACTGCTGACATTGGTAAACATGTCTTCTTCTCTTTCTCTAGTCAATGGCAGTCTCCAGCAGTAGTTCTTGCCTTCCTTTAGAAGATGAAGACACCAGCACCAGCCCCTCTTGTTTGAATAATGCTACACTACTAGCAGATCATGATAAACCAACCACTGCTGGTCTAATGACTGATGGAGGAGAAGAAGGGAGTTCATTAAATGTTAAATTCTCATCTGATATTCGTGACACCATAGACCACGAGGTACACAAGTGGGTCCTCTCACAATTTGATAAAAACAAGATACTCAATTCAAATCAAATACGACAGAAAGCGTACGAGATAGGTCAGAAACACGACCAGTACTTCAAAGCCTCTCTCAACTGGTACAAGAACTGGAAGAAGAAGATTAACTTTGAGGAGCAGCCGGAACTGGACGCCCTCAGGAACAGGAAGAGAGCCTATACAGCTGCTTTTAAACTCCACGCAGTACAACGCTCCAACGAACTACTGTCAGTTAGTCAGGCCTCTCTGGAACTCAACGTCTCAAGAAGGTGTCTTCAAAGATGGAAGGAGGAGCTAGATGTGATCAGTACTGTAGCTGAGACAGCGTCTAATGCAGTGTACCGTCGACCAGGTCAAGGGAGAAAGGTTGGTGACAGCTCTCTTGATTTGAAACTAGTGGAGTGGCTGCAAGAATCATGGAAGGAAGGACAGCAGGTGTCATCATCAGGAGTGAGACAAAAGGCTAAGGAGATCAGTGCTAATCCTGACTTCAAGGCATCGCTAGGTTGGTACATGAAATGGCAGAAACGACACAACGTCAACTTGAAAGATAAAACCATAGACTCACCGGCTCTTAGAGGTGACTCCACCCACTTGAAGCTCCGCCTACTACCGGAGGGACAGCAGTGTGCTTATAGTAACCACACTGTCCACCCACGGAAGAAGAGGAAGACAATAGAGGAACAACCCCTCAGTCCGGTAGAGGAAGTGGGCGGGGCTGGAGAGAGTGAAGCGGAGTTTGACAGAATGTTACTAACATGGCTAGTGGAGCGATGGGACTCTTCTGATACTGTAACTGAGCGAATGTTACGAGAGAAAGCAAACGAGATATTGACCACACCCACTTCATTCCGACCTACCAAATCCTGGCTGATTGACTGGATGAAGAAATACAACGTGTCACTAGAGAACCAAACCTTTGGACTAAGAGGAGAGAATGAGGGGGAGATTGTGGAGGAGAGTCCAGTCTATGATGATATTACAGTTCATGATTCCTCTCCTCTCACGCCCACTAAAGAAGAAGCAGCTACTGCTTTAGCGTCTTTAGCTAGCGAAGACCCCGGGGGGCTGGAAATTGCTGAAGCATTACAGAAATTAGCTTCTGCTTTTGGACTTAACCAGGTAAGATCAGAGCCTCCTGTTATTTGTAACATAATTATTTATTATTATTTTATTTATTATTTTACGTGTTTATTTCACAGGCTACTGGTAAAGAAGCAGTGGTTCATCAGTTAGCCGCACTTTCTGAGCAGATGACATCCCAGCCCTCACTAATGTCACCCTCTCCTGCCGTTCCCCCGGGCAACATAATAGCCCCCGCCCCTTTACCCCCGGCAACAGACCCCACCTACCTCCTAGAAGAAGGCGTGGTCCAGTTAAGCAGCGAGGACGTCATTTCTGAGGAGATAGTAACTGATGATAATATCATTGTCTATGATGATCCTAACACTACTACCATTAATGAAGGTCATGGGGGCGTGGTTAGGGGTGGGGCTAATATACTAGATACAAGCAGTACCACTGGGTCCGGTAATATTGAGTATGAGATTGTGGGTGGGGCCACGGGGGCAGACTTATTGACATACCCACCTGGTGGTATAACGTCTTATGATAAAGAAGATGGAGATGTGTTAACCACACCTCCTCCACGACATGTTTTTGTTGAAGATGGTTCCGGTAATTTATTGGCCACACCCACTGCTCAACAGGGGGTTGTTACTCGTGTGGGTGGAGAGGAAGAGGTGACAACTGAGAGTGTGGTCATTGATGACAATGATGATAATATAATTAACGAGCTGATAGCCACGCCCCCTAATATTAACGATGTCCTTATCATGAAGACTGATAATTCTTTTGATCAGAATTAGACTGACCACTCCCACTTTTATAATTAACCAGGTAATAAATAACGTTTGGCTATTATTAGTAACATTCTCTTAGTTATTAATTAATTATTAATTGATTATTATTGTTGTTGTTTTTGTTTACACACTCCTCCATTTGTTATTATTTCATTAACAGTAGCTGCTAATTCTTTGATATCGTTAATATCGTTATAAACATGAACTGACACCCTAACATAAAGAACACCTTGAATCACCTTTATTGGAATCTGTCGGGAGGAGAGAGAGAGGGAGGGAGAGAGAGAGAGGCGTTGAACTCAAAGGGAGATAAAGGATGATTGTGTATCTTTCTTTACTTCAATCTTGTACTTGTGGTGTAACTCATTTTGAATCAGCTCAGCGTCATCATAGCTAATGGTGTCATCTCTTTTCAAAACACCAGCTGGTAATTGTACTAGCATCAGTCCACAGAAGTGATCAATGTTTGATAATAGTCCAGTACCCCATTGGGAGACAAGGTATTCACCTAACAGAGAGAGGTAGTAGCCATTAGTTACTGGAGGGTAGTTCTTATAGTACCTGCCTCTCTTGACAGACTCCTGATGTAGTGTCTGATCTTTTGTGGATCGTAATGTCTCCAGAACTGAATAACTGCAAACAAACAAATAAATAAATAAACAACAACATTACCAGCTGTACCTGTTAATAATGATAGATAAGAAGTATAGTCCATTAGACCTAGAAATGTGTTCATTTATTATTTATTATTATTATTAATTACCTGACCAGAGGAACTCAGCTGTAAAACCTGATCCAAACCCATGAGATACCACTAATGGTCTTATCAATGAGTGGTGGGCGGAGTCAACATACAAGAAGCCACACCCCTAATAATAAAAACATGTAATGATAGCTACATGTATTGATTAATTACTTTTGGATTGCAGAACCACTTATGAGCATTACCAATGTAATAGTCAGCAGAAATATCCCTAGACAAGAAGAAACAAGTACATGTATACAGTATAGTCTCTCTTAATGGACACTCTCTATAGCGTACACCTCCATTTAACTGACAGCACCTAGTGTACCAATTACATTCCTTACTGTATAAAATAACCTCCACATAAAGGACACCTCTGTATAACAGAGACACAGTGTCCATTATATAGAGGCTAGTCTGTATAAAGTACATGTAATATACTGACATATCCTAACCTCCGTATACATGTACATGTTAATATACTGACATATCCTAACCTCTATATACATGTACATGTTAATATACTGACATATCCTAACCTCCGTATACATGTACATGTTAATATACTGACATATCCTAACCTCCGTATACATGTACATGTTAATATACTGAGTTATCCTAACCTCATGTTAATGTCTAACATTCCCAGAGCATGAGCTCCATCAACCAGCACCTGCACACCACTGGATATTAAATAATTAATAATAATTAATAAATATTCACGTACTATTAAAACAATAACATCATTATTACCTTCTGTGGCAGACTTTTACTATCTCCTGTAGAAAGAGGAGAGTAAAATTATTCAAATTTGAGCAGCTGTCATTACTTTTACTGGCAGTACAACACCATAGTTACTGGGAATGTGGTCAAGGATGACTAATCTAGTAACTGAACTACAAAATAATAATAATAATAATAAATTAATTAATTAACGTATAATACGTCTTACTCAATCTTCTCTGATACAAGCTTTACGACCTTTTAATAATTAACATGTGTAATCAATTAATTAATAATTAATTAATAATGTATTTATTATTTACGTCGTTAATGTCTTTTAATGGAAACTCAACGTTTATCTCTTCAAGTACCAGATCATGTAGACCAGCAATGTGCTTCAATAGCTTCTTAGTACTCCCTATTATTAATAATAATAATAATAATAATAATAATAATAACAATAATAATAATAATAATAATAATAATAATAATAATAATAATAATAATAATAACAATAATAATAATAATAATAATAATAATAATAATAATAATAATAATAATAATAATAATAATAACAATAATAATAATAATAATAATAATAATAATAATAATAACAATAATAATAATAATAATAATAATAATAATAATAATAACAATAATAATAATAATAATAATAATAATAACAATAATAATAATAATAATAATAATAATAATAATAATGATACCCTAGAAAATTTAATTACAAAACTCTTCATTAAATAGGTTTCAAAGATTTCAGCAAAATTTTAACCAAGACTAAAATTTTGGTAAATGGACCTCTCACTTCACCAAAATTTACCAAAATTTTTAGCTATAAGGTATAGTAAAGTAATAATGTTCATCGTTATTGTATTTTGTTATTAAAATTGTTACACAGGGCTATGACTGAAAGTCAAACCCTTCCAAAAATTTTATAGTCATGATATTTTTCAAATACACAGTACAAACACCAATCCATCCTTTAAATAGCAGTAAAACTATGTGAGGCTATGGTTGCCCCAGCTGCTATGGTAATAAACGTTAGTACAACCCACCCAGACAACATGGGGCCAACTACCAGCTGCACTTAAGTAGACAATGTTATAGAGCAGTGTATCTCTCACCATAAGTTAAGTTCATGTATATTATTTTACTAGCAGCTGTCAGGTATCCGGTATCTATTAGACTCTTCAGTACAGTGTTCATACCATATGTCACATTGGGGATGAGAACTACATCTCTAGGACTACAGTCTGGAGGAGAGAGAGAGAGAGGAGGAGGAGAATTCAAGATATACAGTACAGCTGGAAATATTAGCAGAGAATTAATATTGATGGATTGGTGGCTGCATAAAGTGAGCTAAACCAATATAAAATCCACCATTTTTAATTCTAAGTTCTGCTAATAATACCAGCTGGATGGTATAATGGTTGTGACGTACTAATGAAACTAGCAAATTCCCGAACAACATGAACCAGTAATGGAAGCAGCTCTCTGTCCATGAAAGACAGTGGGTTAGTATCAATGTGTATCAGCCACTTCTAAAGGAGAGGGAGGATTGACATGATAAAGGAGACTTCATTACTGATTTAATGTCAAGAGCTTCTTTAAGAGAGAGTCCAAAAGCACCATGATTAAGATAAGTACAGTTAGCCTATAAAAAGGATACAAGAAAGAAAGAATACACGCATTTACTATGATACATCATACATGCATTTACTGATGCATAAACATGATCTCATGATGTGTAGCAAGTTTGAACTGATTCTGATCAAAATTATATTTTGTATGAATTTTTGAAGTTGCTGGCTCATTTTCTTAAAACTGCTCAAACTTTCTACACAGCATAAGGACATCAATATGTATCAGAAAATGTAATAAAAATTTGGGGTGATTTCGGAGTCATTTTTTTGAAAAAACCATGGGCTATTATAGCCTTGGGTATTTTTCAGATTTTTGGCATTTTTTAAAAATGGCCGTAACTTTAAAAATTGAAGTCGAAATCAGCTCAAACTTTCTACACATCATAAGGACATCAATATATATCAGAAAATGGAATAAAAATTGAGGGTGATTTCAGAGCCATTTTTTTGAAAAAACCATGGGCTATAGCCTTGGGTATTTTTCAGAATTTTGCTGTTTTCTTAAAATGGCCGTAACTCAAAAAACTGAAGTCGGAATCAGCTCAAACTTTCTACACGGCATAAGGACATCAATATGTATCAGAAAATGTAATAAAAAGTAGTGGTGATTTTGGAGCCATTTTTTGGAAAAAACCATGGGCTATAGCCTTGGGTACTTTTCAGATTTTTGGCATTTTAAAAAAATGGCCGTAACTTTAAAAATTGAAGTCGGAATCAGCTCAAACTTTCTACACATCATAAGGACATCAATATATATCAGAAAATGGAATAAAAATTGAGGGTGATTTCGGAGCCATTTTTTGGAAAAAAACCATGGGCTATAGCCTTGGGTATTTTTCAGAATTTTGCTGTTTTCTTAAAATGGCCGTAACTCAAAAAACTGAAGTCGGAATCAGCTCAAACTTTCTAAACAGCATAAGGACATCAATATGTATCAAAAATTGTAATAAAAATTTGGTGTAATTTTGGAGTCATTTTTTTGGAAAAGAACCATCAAATACAGAACAGAGACTTTGGCAAATCAAAAGGAAATTCTCCATTTTATTACAATTTTTAATAAATGCATATATCATAATCAGGTGCTATTACTTACGTCTAGGTAGAAATGTTCATTTTTCATATTTTTACCAAAACTGACTCTCTCAGCGAATGAAGGTGTTGCAATAGGGAGGGATGGTGAAACATAGTCATCCTTAATTTGAAAAATTAATAAAAAATATCATTAATTTTATTGAAGTGTAATTTATACTGACATCTGAAAGTTCTATTAGTTCTTGGACGTTTGATGACTGAAAAGATCCAAAATCTCTTTTATTCTGAGGTAACTGTACAACAGAATCAGTCACTTCACTAGTGGACGCCATCTTAAAATGTGGGCGTGGCTATCATTCACTTTTATTTTGTTTTAATGTTTTTTATAATTATTGTAAAAAAATGAAAAAAAAAATCAAATAAATAATATAATAATAATAATAATATACAGTATATATAATAATAATAATAATAATAGTTGGTAGAGAAAGAGCGAGAAAACAATAATAAATTAATAAATAAACAATCAATCAATCAATCATCATCATCAAGTGTTAAGTCAATCACTGACAGCGGAGTCTGATCAATCTCTACATGAGAAATCATGTTAAAATCGTGTTATAAAACTAATTTAAAATCATGTTAAAATTGTGTTAAAATCATATTAAGATCATGCATTAAATCATGCTAAAATCATGTTATAAAATCAAGCCATAATCATGTCAAAAATAATCAGCAGAAGACACTGTTAGTATATTCATGTCAGTGGGTGACAACTTTGAAGTGTTTGTATTACAAGAAACCATAAAAATGCACATACAGTTATCTTGAAAATCAATTTTACCAAATTAAGTATAAACCAGTCACGCCTTTCCAAATCCCGCCCACTACAACGCCCCCTCACTCTTATTAAAATAATTAAATTAATTAACCACATCAAAGAATCACAACAATCACATGACAACCGTGGCCCACCACTGCCTGACCACCTCAGGCCATAAGTATTAATGGAATGCCCATACTAGTACATGTAATGCATTTTATACGGACTCCTACAATACATGTTAATACATGTACATGTACATTAGTACATGTAAGTATAGAGGGACCGCGTGACTTACTTTCCACTGGCTTCCAATTACCGTTACCATGACACTGGAGCTCTAGAGCATCAGTGACCTCTAGAACCTTCTTTAGATATCTAAAAGGAAGGAATATAGAAG
>NW_003546436.1:31121-45254 GCF_000090795.2 Amphimedon queenslandica | reverse complement strand
AAGGGGAGAGAAGAGAGGGAGGGAGGGGAGAGAGAGAGAGAGGGAGGGAGTGGAGAGAGAGGGAGAGAGAGAGAGAGAGGGAGACAAAGAGAGAGAGAGAGAGAGGAACAAAGGGAGTTATACAAAGAATAAAAGAATACTAAAATAAAAGCTACGTGAACCCATTATGGTTTAATTAGTCCCTTCTCATAGTATCACCGGTCAAATAAAGGTGAGTACAGACACTATTACAGACACTATGAGTTGGCACTGAACTGAAAGACTTAATTAAAAACTAGCAGCTGCATCTCAACAGGTGTAGCTGTAGTCTTCGCCTGGTAGTTATCTCCAATGTTATTTTAAAAGGATTGTTCTGATACCTCAAACCCAATAAGGCATACGACAGAGTCAGTTACAGGTGGAAGGATTCCTACCAGTTCTTCCTTACTTGTCAATAATTAGTTCCTTCAGCCCAATCCCTTTATTACACACTGGACACTTCAGACAGACTCCTCCACAGAAACCATTAGACCCAGACCCTTGACCTTTGGATGTCACGCTCTTCCTATACCTAACAATATACAAACACAAATACATGTACATGTACATTAGGTAGCAGACACATATATACATGTATATTCAGTATTATTATTGTCATCTTAATCTCTTACTTTCTCAAAGCCATTTGTAGAAAAGCCTTGGCATCAAAACATTGTAAATGGTAGCAATGGAGACCTCTACTGGGGTAGGCCATCTTCTGTTTAGTAAGCTATGAAAGGGAGAGAGAGGGGGGAGAGAGAGAGGAGAGGGAGGGAAAGAGAGGGAGAGAGAGAGATAGAGATTATAATGTCAGTCATTCATTATTGCTAATATCTTACTGGACAGTTTGATGATACCACTACACTCTCAGTACATATCTCATCAGATACACCTGGAAATGATAAGAATTAATGGTACATCATTAGCTAGTGAGGAGGGATCTTTAAAACAATAATAAAGTAATTATAATATCAATTAATTATCAATTAAAAATTAAATAAAAACACTAATAATTACAGCTACATGTAGACATTCAAAAAAACATTACAACTAGTAGCAGCTGCACAACTAAACATTCAAACAAGTACAAGGACTGTAACCTCCATGATTGTATATACAAGTATTGACTCATTTATGATAGAATGAATTAGGAAACAGAGTATGCAATGTATGTAATGCAAAAGCAAAAAAAAGCATAAAAACAAACACAGTAATTATTATTTCATCATCGTGAAACATGAACTATGTACATGTACATGTACATGTACAACACTAAAACTACAATTAGTGACCCACTCATTCTTTCTTGGTCATTGGTTCCCCTGCTGTACCAGTCATCAGGTGGTTCTATACACATCAGGTTATTAATCACTTTATCTATCAGCAGGTCAGGCTGTATCACTCGGCCCGGACAAGAAACAGGAGATTTGAATTTAGATGTACCATTGGAGGGACAAGCCAAGTTCTTTAACTGTTCAATGATGTTGGACTCGTTAGAGGGGGCGGGGCTTGAAGAATAATTGAATATCTTTTTTAAGATACAGCAAGAATCCCTTGAGGTCTGGCCCGGACCACTTCTGCTCTGGTAGGCGGAGCCTGGAGCAGAAATACTCCTGTCTCTATAACCATTCTGGGAGGCGATTGATCCATTAACACGACCAGCAATTGACTGGTTATAAGTAGGCGGAGCTTGTAATCTACTGAATCTCATGTAGGGAGAGGGGAGACGGAGCGACTGATTGACTCCGCCCATAGGGACCCGACACTGAGCCATAACTGCGGAGGAGGCATGGCCTGGAGGATATAGACTACACTGGCCGTATTGAGAGTATGGTAGCATTTGGTGGGCGTGGTTTCTTAGTGAGGGGGCGTGGCTTTGCAATGATGGAGAAGGAAGGTGAGTATGAGAAGGGAACATGGTGGATGGGGGAGAGAGAGGGGAGGGAAGGACAGAGATGCTTTCGGTTGGTTCTTGAGGAGAATACGGAGTCCAGGGGCTGGAAGGTGAGAGGGAAGGACTCATCGCTTCGTAAGAAAGAGGCGTGGTTTCATATAACTGGTTAGAGGGCGTGACATAGAATTCGTTAGTTCCAAGAGAGAGTGGGCGGGAGGGAGGGGGAGAAGGGGAAAGGGCAGGGTGAGGAGACGTGGGCGTGGCTGTAGGCATCGTCGAAGCCTGTCTGACTAGTTTGACAAGATCATTAATCCCGATTAGTTGTCCATAAGTCCCACATAAACTCCGTATCATGAACTGAAATGTCTCTTTGCAGACATCAAGTTTTCCTTCAAGACCAGCACTAGGTCCTCTGATAACTCTTACCATATCTCCTTCCTTAGGCCTAATAGGTTCTAATAACTGGACGCTCGGACGATAGAGGAGCAAGGTATGGATACTGGCTGTGGGCGGAGTCAAGGATAGCGAGACCACGCCTCTTGACTCATCCACTGATGTGACAATACCAGTAAAACCAGCGAATGATTGAGTACCAGTGGGGCCGAGAGAGAGGGAGGACTGGGTGATGTATAAATGAGAATGTAACAGGTGGGACAAGGAGACTTGAGTACCAACCCTATGAGAGGGAGAGGGAGAGGGAGAGGGAGGAGGGAGAGAGAGAGGGGGGGGGAAAGAGAGGGAGAGAGAGAGAGAGAGAGGGAGGGAGGGAGGGAGAGAGAGAGAGAGAGGGAGGGAGGGAGGGAGGGAGGGAGGGAGGGAGGGAGGGAGGGAGAGAGAGAGAGAGGGAAAGGTGATATTAATCACATTATAAAGTGTAACTTTAGGAATTTTTGAGGTCCAAAATTAGCGCAAAAATCAAAAGCTTATAATTACTCTTTTATCAAGCTAGCAAAAATAAAATCTGTGTAAACAAAATATTACAAGCTATTCACAAAAACTCACTAAGGACACAGAAAGAAAGGAAACATGTATATACATGTAGACAGAACATTATTAGAAGTGGATCTAACCTTCTTCCTGAAGAAGTGGAGGTGACATACTTAGCTTGAGTAGAAGGTCTTGTCCCTGCTGATTCTTCATCAACCAGACACTGTTGCTGTTGCTGCTGGACGAGATCAGCTTCAGTAGTAGTGACAGAGGAAGAAGAAGACTGAGATACGGTCGAAGGAAGAGAAGAAGAGAGAGGGAGAGAGGAGGAAGTCGAGAAGAATATCGAGTCGAGAACTGATTGTATCTCTGCTTGACTGAGCTCTCCCGTAGTTGAAGGAAGAGGAGCCGTCCCTCCGCTGATTTGTAAAGACTCCTGGCTACTCGTACAGTGAGCCATATCCCTCTCTTGTGCTCATTACACAAAATAGACTATCGGATAGATTATAATACCCTTGACACAGGCTGGTATCAACTGTAAATGAAGAATAGAAAGGTTCTAGGCTTTATAGGCACAAGTCTTTGTACAGTAAAGGTTTAAAAGAAGGCCAGAGAGCCAGAGACTTTTGCCTAAAACGAACAAACACTCTTAAAGATCTGATTGAAATTTGATAGTTTTGCTGAGCTAAGTTAAATTTGTAAGTGACGTCTCGGGAGGATCACGTGATTGAAACTATTTTTAAAGGCGCCAAAATTAATTAATACAAAATACCACAACATTTTTATCATGATAATAATAACAATAATAATAATAATAATAATAATAATAATAATAGTAATACCTATGGCCGGTCACTGATGATAACAATAATATAATAATGTAAACAGATAATAATAACAATAATAATATTAATAATAATAAATAACAGTTAGAGATCTGATTCTGGTGACGAAGATATACGAGCAGGAGCTGTTGGTCGCTTTCTCTTCCTCCTCTCCCTCTCACTCAACATATCAACAATATTAATATACGCATCATCATCTTCACTATCGCTGCTAGAACCCCTCCCACCACCACCATAATTATTATAACTAATCATTAGTCTCGAATCATTCAATCTAGCTGATAAATTCAAACTATCAAGCAGGCTAGGAGCAGGTGGCATGATCCGAAAAGGAATAGACGATATATTTGTACGAGGCCGATCCTTCTCTAGCGGATTGTGGGTGTGGCCAGGATGACTCCTAGAATCAAGTATTACAGGTACGTGGGTACTGGAGGAAGAACCCATAGAGGGTAAGCTAGAGAGGCCAAGTCTCAGGAATTTAGGAGCCGAGGAGGAGGAGGAGGGGGGAGAGGGAGGACAAGGGGTAGGGGAGGAAGGGAGGAGGGGGAACCGGAATGTTGGTATAGAGAGTTGGAGGAGAGATGGAGAGGGTGGGCCATCAGAGCCTGCATTAGGACCAACTGTAGAATGATCTTCATCTTTCATCCTGGGAAGAACAAACAGCAAAAAAGCAAAGGACAAACACAAGAAAGAGAAGGAAAGAGAGACAAGGAAAAAGTAATTAATGTATTTCAAAAAATTGTTAATAATTGTCAATCATCATCATTATTATTATACATGAAAGTTTCTTACTGATCAGTTCAATTACAATCACGATATATAACATGTAACATGTGGTAATAAGTAATAATTATTGAATATTCACAAAGTTGATAATTAATTATTCATTGATAGTTAATTAATTGAGGCGTACCTAACTGAAATATCATCATCGTCATCATCATCGTCTGATTCTAAAGTTAAATCAATGACTACTGGAGCAGGTGGGTTGGAAGAAGTACCTTTAAAAGAGAAGAAAAAAATGAATAATAAAATAATAAATAATAATAATTATTATTACCTGTTGTAGCTGTAGAAGGATTAATTATAATTGGAGCGTCTGATATAGTACAAGTATCTTCTATAAAAAAACAACAAAATAAATAAATAAATAAATAAATAATTACTTGATTTTGATTCTCTAATTGGTTTCCAAGACCCATCCCCACTGAACTCAATCTCAGTTTCCTCGCACTGAGAGCAGATATCCTTCAATAACCTGTTGAACATGTGACAGGAGGTCATGTGACCCTATACATGAAGTACATGTACATGTACGTACCCGTCAATAATGAGTTCAATAAATGGTGCCTTCCTGTCGCAGACTGGGCATAACCATTTGGGTTTCCTAGAGGAGAAAAGTGTAGCATTATTAATAATATTGATGTTAATGTAGTACTTTTCGTTTAGTTGGAGGTAAGTTGCTGCTTCAAAACACTGCAAGTGGTTACAAGAGACAGAGCGACAAGGATAAGACATCTTGACTTTACCCAACTAGAAAAAAAGATAATAATGATGATGATAATAATAATAATAATGTAATAATAATAATAATAATAATAAATTCTTACTGGACAAATCAGTGATACCCTAAGGCTGGTAGCTGATATTTCGGAATCAGTTTCAACTGTTAACTTTTCTTTAACTATATAATGAGTTAATTAACATTGACCACACCCATCTTGTGAATAATTAATTACCCAAGGCACGGGATATTTCAGGAGATTTAACTCCTTTTCCTTTCAACGTTTGAAGAAGATCTGAAGGAGACAGGCTTCTAGCCAACTGTATGGTCATACAGTAACCCTGACAACAACAAACAATAAACAACAAACAATAACAACAACAACAAACAATAAACAACAAACAATAACAACAACAACAATAACAACAACAACAAACAATAAACAACAACAATAAACAGTAAACAACATGTTTACCTGTGGGTCATTATGACTATCCCTCCATGAGACTGTGACAGTGTTGGCCTGAGGAGCTGAAGTGTGGACAAATGAAGTAATGTTGATCGGCTTCATCAGGTACTTATAATCAGGACGACCGGACAAACTGTAATTATAACCCTAGAAAAATATTTATAATAATTAATAGTTATAAATAGCTATTAATAATAACTAACTGGTATTACACAACTCTTCTTATTTATGCTGAGTCGGCACTCTGTTGGACAATAGTCCTCCTGATCACAGCTGGTCTCACGCCTACACAGTCTAACGAGAAAAGGGAGGGGCATCATCATCATCATCATCATCATTATTATTATTATTATTATTATTATTATTATTATTATTATTATTATTATCATTGATTACCTCAAAATGACTTGAGTTTGAAAGTTCCCGGGTGTGGTCCTACAAATCGTAAACAAATTAATAATTAATTAATTAATAGTGTTCCAATTCACACACTTTGAGCAGCTGGTAGACACTTTGTACACTACACACTGATAATGACGTAACACTACTGCATGTACATGTACTTCTTCCCTCTCCCTCTCTCTCTCTCTCTCTCTCTCTCTCTCTCTCTCTCTCTCTCTCTCTCTCTCTCTCTCCCCCACCCCCTCTCTCTCTTTCTTCTCTCTCTCTCTCTCTCTCTCTTACTCTGATATGAATATCTCCTGGACTTGTTGTGGTGTTAAGTGAAATTGGGTCACCATAACCTTCTCCCGACTGTACATGCTACTCTGTGTCACTATAAGGAGAGGGAGAGAGGGGGGAGGGAGAGAGGGGGGAGGGAGAGAGAGGGAGGGAGAGAAAGAGAGAGAGAGAGGAAAGTTTATCAGAGAGAAGGAAAGAGAGAGAGGGGAAGAGAGGGAAGAGAGAGAGAGGGTAGAGAGGGAGAGAGGGAAAGAGAGAGGGAAAGTTTATCAATATTAAATATACATTACTAATAGCTGAGTCAGCAGTCCTGATGTAGCAAAGGGGAGAGTTAGGGGGAGAGAGGGAGATCACCTTATTTAGACAAAACAATAGAATCACATACTGTATAGTGTATTAATATGCTAAAAGGAAGTGAAGATGAAATTTCCCTTTCCCATGACCAGAACTGATACAGGAAACTGGGAATTGGGAAACATGTACATGAACATGACTTTACATAATAATTATAAATTATTATTATTATTAATTATGTGAAATTTTATAACAAAGAGGGGAAATCTGCTGACTCAGTAAAAGTAAAAAAACAAGATAGCAAAAACTTAAAACTCAGCTTATTAACTATCAATAACTATTAATAACTATTAATAGTTATGATGTCATACCTAGGTAAGTTGGTCTCATGATGGTAGCGACCAGCTGATAGAAAGGATAGGATTTGAATTTAACGTCAGGATACTTGACGACATAAGAGGGCGGGGCCGGGGCTGTAGACGCTGATATTGGAGGCTTTGGAGGTGAGACTTTCGGGGGGATGGCCCGACGTCCGAAATGCTTCTCATAAATGTCTTTGATGTGAGCGTGGATGCCAGGAGCATCAGCCATTACTAGTTTATCTGCCCTCATCTGTAACTCTTTCTTCCTCCCTCCAGCTGAAGTATTCATAGCCTTCATTAGTTCCTTTAGCTCAGCAACACGGAATGAACTCAGCAGAGACTGAGAGAGAAAGAGAAACAAGTTAATAGAGTGTATAAACGGTCCATAGTAACTCACTGTAGTGGAGTAGTATTGGTCTCCAAACGAGGCCATGATGGTATCTATGAGGTATAATAAATATAATGAATAATCAATAGACGCTGGATGGTGGGGTACTTTGGATTTAAAGACAGGATCAGTCTCAATTTAGAAGTAAAGGGAGAAAGTTGCAGCAGTAGAAACACGTCTTCTTTTTCTTAAAAAGATCTATTGATGGGCGTGGAGGTTAAAACAAAACTCAAATCATGATCGATGAATAATTAATTAGATCCACAATGGGTGTGCTGTGTAATTGACCACACCCTCTAATAATTAAAACTGTATCGGTAATAATTAAATTGTGTCGATAACAAGGGCCAAGTTTCAAGTTTCTTTGTTTTTATTTTATTTAAAGGAGGGAGTCAGGGAGGGATGCCAAGAGGTAGGAGATCTCGTAGGACTACTGCTCGTTCCAATCCAATAGCTGGACGGAATAGGAGAAACAGAGAAAGTAATAATAATGGCCAATTTTTTTTATTCATTAATTTTATTTATTATGATACTGATAAAGCCTTCCAATAAAATTCATAGTTTTTATATACCTACTACAGTTGCGGGTTTATTATTAAATTTATTTCTTATCAGCTGTATAAACTGTTTGTACAGTATAGTCAATGCAAAACTGCAATAATGTGTGAAAAACCATTTTTAATTACACACGACAGTTTTCTGATACATATTAATGTCCTTATGCTGCTATATTCCAACAAATATTTTAAAGTTATGAGTATTTTAAAAAACGGGCCAATTTTTGAAAAATACCCAAGGCCTTGGCTTTAAAAAAATAGCTCTGAAATTACCCTGAATTTTTATTACATTTTTGATACATATTGATGCCCTTATGCTGTGTAGAAAGTTTGAGGTATTTGTACAATGTGTATTGACATATTTTATTTACTTGTAGCACTGCCAACTGTCTCCATTAAAAGTGTTGATTTGCTTTGGAATCAAAATCAAGAGAAACATGAAACCGATTCCTTTGAATCACCGAATCATCTCGTGCTCAGGAGAGGATTCACGTTTGATTTCATAATTGAGATCTCAAATCACGAGGGACTCAACCCTGATTTGGTTAAACTAGAGTTACGCCGAGGGTACAGGGCAAGGATATCAAGAGGTACCTTGTTCCAAGCAATTTGTGGAGGGAAATCAAGAAGACATTATCAATGGAAAATGGAAGTAAGAAAATAAATTATTATTATTATTAAATCAAATAATGTTGTTGTTATTATTATTATTTTGTTGTTGTTTACTGTTGTTGTGTATTGTTGTTGTTTAGGTTGTGAGTTCAACTAATGGCGAGGTCCGGTATAGGGTCCACACTCCGCCCGATGTACCAGTGGGCAGCTACCGATGTCACGTCCGTGTTCCCCTCGGGAAGAACAAGTCAAAAGGCGAACGAGTTTGGGAGGACAAGAAAGAAATAGTGTTCCTCTTTAACCCGTGGAATAAAGGTATGTCTGTACATGTACATGTATTAATACACACATACCGTAGATCGGGAAAATTTCGTTGTTAAAATATTTTCGCGGATGAAGTGACCCGCGAAAATTTGACACACGAAATATTTTTTACAGTGAATAATAAGATTACCGGAATTATTCTAACGTGCAGCGGTGCACCCACGAGGCTCTTCTAGTCTTCTAAAAGCCCAAGAAGGCCTGAAGTTCTCACCCAAGAGGCTCCTTTTCAGTTTTAGTACTGTCACGAGCAACTTCCATTGAATAGCTGTCCATCGTCATCAAGAGTTAGTAGCCACTTGTGTGGTTTATGACGCGTCCAAAAATTTTCATGTTGGAAAAATTTTGCAGATGGGTCAACCAGTGAAAATAAAATACCTTGAAAAAATTTCACGCCAATTATTTCTAACATGAAAATTTCCTGATCTACGGTATTATTTAATTATTATTAATGTATTTATGTGAGGTTAATTAATTATTCATTATTAAGACCACGCCCCTTCCATTAGATGATAGTGTCTACCTACCAAATGAGAGGGAGAGGAATGAGTACATTAACAATGAGACTGGACTGATATGGGCGGGGACTCACGACAGCACTTTCACGTGGCCTTGGAACTTTGCACAGGTACAAACAAAAAACAAGTTGTTTATTATCATTTTTGTTGTTGTTTATCAGTTTGAGGTGATAAGTCTTGAGACAGTGTTGTACATGTTGGATTCATGGAGGTTGGGATCTGATGCTAGGCGGAGTCCAATTCACGTTACGAGATGTTTAGCAAATATGGTAATAATAATAATAATAATAATAATAATAATAATAATAATAATAATAATAATAATAATAATAATAATAATAATAATTAATAATGTTAATTAATTAATAGGTTAATAATAATGATGGTGACAGTGGAACATTGATTGGTCTATGGTCCTCCAATGATGATGATTATGCTGACGGCACTAGCCCCACCTCCTGGAGTGGATCTGAAGCTATTCTAACCCAGTACATGAGTGACAAGAAACCAGTTCGATACGCTCAGTGTTGGGTATTTGGAGGGACTCTTACCACAGGTAGGCTATTGGGAATTTTAGTGGTGGAGTAAAATTTTAGTAAATTGCGCTAAATTTTTGGTGATTGGCCGTTTAAATTTATGGTTAAGCATGATCATGATGGTTCAAAATAGCCATTGTTGAATGACCCAAATTTGACAAAATTTACTCCTTCAAAATTATATGATAGTTTGTTTGTTTGTTTGTTTGTTTGTTTGTTTGTTTTAGTGTTGAGGACTATTGGTATTCCTTCTCGTCCAGTGACTAACTTTGAATCAGCCCATGATGCTGATTTCAACAGAGCAATAGATTACTACTTTGATAGAAATGATAAGATGATAGAAGATAAGAGCAATGACTCTATATGGTAAGGGAACAATAGCCAGTAATATTTTATTGATGCATATACATATACTTACATGTATGTTGTGTAGAAAGTTTGAGTTGATTGTAATCTAGAATAGATTTTTAAAGTTGCTCCAAAATCGGACAAAAGTCCCTGTACTATAGTACAGGGATTTTGACCAAATTTCATCAAAAATGAAAAGGAGAGAATTCTCCATTTTTATTACATTTCCTGATACATATACATGTTCTTATGTTGTATAGAAAGTTTGAGCAGATTCCGATCAAAATTGGATTTTTTATGAATTTTTAAAGTTGCTCCAAAATTGTCCCCAAGCCCATACTTTATTTATGAAGGTATTCCTCCATTCATTAGGAACTATCACGTGTGGGTGGAGGCCTGGATGACGCGCCCTGATCTTGATGGGGACTATGGCGGCTGGCAAGCGGTTGATGCCACACCACAAGAACTCTCACCTCACTCCCGTACGATGGTAGTAGGCCCCGCCTCCATCCAGGTACGTAACGACACTTCCTAATAAGGCAATAATTAACATGTGCTACATGCATAGGCTATTAAGGACGGTAAAGATCTCAAGTATGATAACGAGTTTGTGATTGCGGAGGTCAACGCTGATATAAAATATCATGTTGAGAAATCGGACGGTTCTTTTTCTGTCGTCTCAAGGCATGAGACTAAAGTTGGTAAGCACATCAGTACGAAGGCTGTCGGGAGAAACTCCAGGGAAGACGTGACATCTCATTATAAGTACCCTGAGGGAAGTGCCTCTGAACGGGCGGCACTGATGGGTGGGAGGGGCCATGAGGAGGAGGAGAAGGGAGCTGTTAGTTTCTCGGCTAAATTGACCTCTGGACGGAGAATTGGAGAAGATTTGACATTTGGAGTTACTGCTAAAATTGACTCACCAATTTCAAGTAATAATAATAATGATAATAATAATAATTGTTGTTGTTTTTGTTATTATTATTATTATTATTATTATTATTATTATTATTATTAATTAGGTAATATTAATGTGACTGCTGTTTTTGAGACCACCACATACACTGGAGTAGTCGGGAAAGAAATCAAGAAATCAAAATCAATCTTAAGTAAACCAATTAAATCATACATTTATTTTATTATTAAAATTATATTTACTAGGGCCAAACAATAATGACACTGTTGATGTTACATTTGTTTTAAAAGCTACCGAATATCGGAAACACTTAGGAGAGCAGCCACTGATATCAGTCACAATACTAGGATATGTGGAGGATCCAGAGCAGGCCTGGGTTCATAAGATACCATTGAACCTGGAGCTACCACAACTGATCATTAACATTGATGGAAAAGGTAGGGAAAATAAGGATTATTGGAGGTTAAATATTAGTGTACGTAAAATTAATTAAGTTAAAAGTTCATGGTTAAAATATTAGTGTTTTATAATTGGTTCTATTACCTCTTATCAGGTGATGATGTTAAATTGAAGAGTGGTAGAACTGTGAGTGTTAAGGTGACACTGAAGAATCCACTGAAGAATGAATCACTGACCAACATGACACTACACATTGAAGGAACTGGATTAATAGGAGCCCGTACTTTAAAATCAGCGTAAGAGAGAGAGGGGGGGAGGGAGGGATGGATGATTTATTGTTGTTTTCTCTTTGCTGTAGTAATGTTCCATCTGCTGGTTCTGTCACTAATTCCTTCAGCATCACTCCCAGGTCTTACTCCAGGGTCAGTGAGAGGAATTATTTAACACTGATAGTAACTGGAAGATGCAATCAGCTCAAAGGATTAATGGGGACTGGGTCAGTTGAAGTAATACCATGAGATACAGTGGAACACATTCATCAATAGCACTAGTAGTGTACCTCATTATTAATACTTGTACCCTCATTGTATACATGTACCTGTAGCAGTAGAGCAGACAGTTTCTGGTAATTTTATATTATTATTTTATAGTCTTGTCCTTTTATTAATTTTTTCTATTTTTTATCATTTTTTTCTATTATTTATTTTCTATTATAGTTATTTTTATTATTTTCTATTACATTTTTCTAATAAATAAGTATTATTATTATTATTATTATTGTCTTGGTTTAACAAGACTCCTCTTGGAAAGAAGAGAGCTAAAGCTATCAAAGAAGCAATGGGAGAGGATGATGGAGGAGGAGGGAAGAAAGGGAAGGGAAAGGAAAAGAAGAAATAAACACAAAAATACAAAATACACGTACACTTATTATTAACTGTATTGTTATAATTACCTTTGTCTTTAATTCCAAATGTATGTAATATTTATAAGAGAGGAGTGAGTGTCATTATTATGCTCCCTATCATGATTAATGAATTCCTGCTCTGTGTGTGGGCTGGTATCAATGAATCTAATTAACTGATCACAAGATGTCCTTAGAGAACAAGTGTTGGGATGCGTTTAACAATAGAGATCATAAAGAAGCTGTTCGCTTGCTACCATTAGTGAAGGAACAGGATAAACTTGAAAGAGTAGGGAGCCGTCTACTTCATTTGTCTTCAAGGAATGGCTGGTTAGATGTTACAAAAGATCTCATCACTAAATATCACTGTGACCTACACGAAAGAGATATTCTGGAGCGGACTTGTCTTCATTTTGCTGCAGAACGTAATCATGTTGATGTGATGAGATATCTCATTGATGAGTGTCACTGTGATCCAATGGCTGTTGACAGGTTGTGGGGGCGGACACCTCTTCACCGTGCTGCTAATTATGGTAAATCTGCAGCTGCTGAATATTTACTATCAACTGGTAAATGTGATCCATTGGCTAAAGACAAGTATGGGGACACACCATTTAAACTAGCTAAGAAGAGAGGTCGCACTGATACTCTTTCTGTCTTTAAGAAGTTTGGTGGCATAAAATCATCTCATCCAGTTGATTCTTATGTTAACGTCCTCCTTGTGGGTAATCCTGGAGCTGGTAAAAGTACTCTTAGTCACGTCATCAAGGACACAGCTATTAGTTCTATTGTTCTTGGTTCCTTTAGAAATGTTGGAGGGGTAGTGGCCTGTACTGCTGGCATCATTCCTTATAAACTACAACACAGGACACTGGGTAACATCATTCTTCATGATTTTGCTGGTCATTCGGAATACTACTCCAGTCACAGTGCTGTGATTGAGAATCTGTTACAAGGTTCTGGTGGTGTGTTCCTGATAGTAGTCAATATATTGGAGAAGGAACCAGTCAAACAGCTTCATCAGTGGCTAACAATTGTAAGAAATGAAGCACAGAAAGCTCTTAATGAATGCCATGTTATTGTAATAGTCAGTCATGTGGATGAGATAAGTAATCCTGTTGAAAGGAGAAGGAGAAAGGAAGAAATACAGGAGATTATTGTAAAGGAAAGCTGTGATAGCGTCTTCTTAGATTGTCGTAAGCTTGGTGGGAGTGGTGTGGATTCCTTCTTTAATAAGTTGTGTAGTGCCTGTGAGTCGATTCGTAGTACAAGTGGAAGGAATTTGAGTCTTTATTGTCACATGATGTATGGTCTACTGGAGAAAAGGAAAGAGAATATACTGACCCTCTCTGATGTAATGTGTGCTGGTAAGGACAATGATGATTACTTTATACCAGATAAGAGAGAAGACGTCTTGGATGTTCTTGATTCGTTGCACTCAACTGGTTTGATGAGTGTTCTTAAAAGTGAAGAGAAGGTATGGGTTGTTGTGAATAAGGGTATACTACTAACTGAGGTGGATGGGATTCTCTTTGCTCCAGAGACATTCAAAGAACACGTTGACATTGCTAGCAATACTGGTATTGTTAGTGTGTGTGGTCTGACTAGACTCTTCCCTAAATATGATCCTGACATGTTGA
>NW_003546436.1:27530-30666 GCF_000090795.2 Amphimedon queenslandica | reverse complement strand
TTCACTGGTTTGATGACAATGGTGTAAGAGTATTAGTAGAGATTGTGGATGAGAGTCAGTGTGTACTAGTAATGATGTCCTGTAAGAAAGGTTACAGTGACAATATGGTGTCTGTAAGAAGAGATGTGATAGGAGAGGTAATGAGTGTTTATAAAGGATCCTGTCCCAGTCTAGAGGTAAAAGAGTTAGTTATTGATCCTAAAGAACTAGCCTATCCTGTGAATACACCAAGAGAAAGGACAACTTATGGCATATATAATGTACTGTTGGCGATTAAGAAAAGGAAACCATTTCTTGTGAATAATAAAGGACAAACAGAATTGAAGGAGATCCTTCCTGATGAATCATTATCAGATATTAGTAACCTGTCACTATTAGGAGGGCGTGATATTAAGGTAAGAATTAACACACACAAACTGTTTGATACATTAATACAAGCACTGATAATCAAAAGGTCATATCTTTATTTCTTATCAATTACTCAGTCTTTGTCATAATTGTGGGTTGTCATTGTGTGGCTTTTACTACTAATAATATATACTTGTACATCTCTTAAACTGACCTTTCAGCAATACACTACTGATGTATAATCACCTTGATAAACAAGCACAGTGACAAATATCAGTTATTATTATTATTATTGTTATTGTATAGGAAGTGATTGAAATAACTGAAGAATTCAAGACACCATTGACTCCAATAAAGCTAGGTATGTCATAATATGTACTATGACAATTGTCAAGTAGTGGGAGTGTAGACTGTACAGTGTATATACACATTATTAATTATTATTGTTATAGATATTAAAGATCTTGCTACTATCATTGAAGAACTAACAATACACAATCAATTGGATTGTACTAAATGGTATCAGTTCGGACTTCATTTAGGATTATATGATCCTAGACTAAAGGCTATAGATACTGACTATAGAGGAAAGACAATGGAGTGTTTCCGTGAGTGTATGTCTGCCTGGTTAAGAGGAGAAGATGGAGCGAGAGAGAAAGGATGTCCCAGTTGGTCATCATTAGCTACAGCACTGGATACAATAGAAGAGAAATCTATTGCTAGTTACATTAGAGATAAATATTGTCAATAATTAGTTAGTGGATGATTGTCTATAGTATTTCATTTTGTTCTGTTTATTATTATTTTTGCTGACACTTGCTGATTCATTTGTTAATTAGTTGAGTTGTAAAAGCTGAGCTGTCATCATGTACTAATTTCCCTATCTCTATAATTAGAATTATCACTGATACTATCAAACTATGTTTATTATCATTGGAATAGTTATTGTTAGTTTCAAACTATGTTTAGTATTAATTATGATCCTAGACAGTTGAATAGTGAAATGCATTGGAGTGTACTGTTTATAAATGAGTGTATCTGATTGATACTCCATGATTTGTTTGCATGTGATTATTTATCAGAAAATGTAATATAAATTTGGAGTGATTTTGGAGCCATATTTTGGAAAAAAACCATGGGCTATAATAGCCTTGGGTATTTTTCAGATTTTTGGATTTTTTTAAAAATGGCCGTAACTCGAAAAATTGAAGTCGGAATCGGCTCAAACTTTCTACAGAGCATAAGGATATTAATATGTATCAGAAAATGTAATAAAAGTTTGGGGTAACTTTGGAGCCATTTTTTGGAAAAAACCATGGGCTATAATAGCCTTGGGTATTTTTTAGGTTTTTGGCAGTTTTTAAAAATGGCCATATTTTGAAAAATTGACATCGGAATCGAATCAGTTCAAACATGCACGTGTAGAATAGCAAAAATTAATAATACAATTGTTTTATTATTTTATGTACTATCAGTGCAGTGGAAGAGTCTTATACTGAAACTTGGCGGTCATGTTACTGATGGATTTGACATGAGCTCATTAGCTAAAGTATCAGAGGGATACACTCCAGGACACATGATCACTGCAATAACACAAGTACTCACTGAAAGAAGAATACAACAAGTAATAATAATAATAATAATAATAATAATAATAATAATAATAATAACAGTCCTCCCCTCCCCCAACTTGGGGTTGCACTTTCTGAGTCCTGAGTTTGTTTCTTGTATAAGGTACTGGCTTGGGATTCCTCTTTCTGATTCGGGTCTCGATTGTTCAATATGTCTCCGTCCATCAGACCCCTATGGTGATCATGCAGTGGCCTGCGGTGGCAATGGTGACAGAATTTCTAGGCACAACAGTCTTAAGGCCGCTATACACCAGGCAATTCTATTGCAGGCAATCTGTGGTTACTTTGATGTTGTAAGCAATGTGTTGCCTAGAATAGAACATGTTTCTATTCTAGGCAACAGAGTGTTGCACTGTTGCCTGAAGATCAAAGTAACCACAGATTGCCTGCAATAGCATTGCCTGGTGTATAGGGACCTTAAGGGACATCATTTATTCAGCTGCTCAATCAGCTGCTCTGTCCCCTCGCAGGGAGGTCCCTTCACTGGTGCCTGGTTCTGTTTCCCGTCCCACTGATATTTTTATTCCATCCTGGTCCCTCGGTCAGCCAGCAGCAATGGACGTTACTGTAATCTCCCTGCTCCAGCAACTCACCCTTGATCGGTCTGCTTCTGATCGTGGCTATGCCCTCCTATTTGCTGAAGAGCGGAAGAACATCGTGCACTTTGAGGATTGCCGGAGAAATGGCATTTTCTTTCAGCCTTTAGCTATGGAGACTCTGGGTGGGTGGAGCCAGAAAGCTGTGTCTGTCCTTCGCTCCATTGGTCGTCATCTTGGATTGCGTCGGGGTCTAGATCCTCTTGAAGTGACCCAACACCTTTTTCAGAGACTTTCTGTTTGTCTCTGGCGTGCCAACGCCCACATGTGGCTTAGCCGCTCTCCCTCTCTTCCACCTACTGTGGATGGGAACATCTAACTGCTTTCCTTTTTCTTTCAGATTTTCCTATTTCTTTATTTGTTTTGTTCTGTAGGGCTTTCCCTCTATTTCCATCATAATGTTTTATCTATGTGTATGTGTTACTTTCTCTATTGTTGTATAATAATAATAATAATAATAATAATAATTATTATTATTATTATTATTATTATTATTATTATCCCATCATGGTCGCTGGGCCGCCCAGCAGCTTTGGATGTCACTGTTGTGTCTCCACTCCA
>NW_003546436.1:23419-27044 GCF_000090795.2 Amphimedon queenslandica | reverse complement strand
TATTTTTATTTTATTTTTTCCTCATAGGGCCTTTCCCTCTCCTTTCCCTTTTTTGTTTTTCTCTATTATTAGCTCTAATTAGTTCTTGTTTTTGATAATAATAATAATAATAATAATAATAATAATAGTAGTAGTAGTAGTAGTAGTAATAATAATAATAATAATAATAATAATAATAATAAGAAGAATAAATAAATTAATTAATAGGTTAATAATAATGATGGTGACAGTGGTGCGTTGATTGGTCTATGGTCCTCCAATGATGATGATTATGCTGACGGCACTAGCCCCACCTCCTGGAGTGGATCTGAAGCTATCCTCACCCAATACATGAGTGACAAGAAACCAGTTCGATACGCTCAGTGTTGGGTATTTGGTGGGACCCTTACCACAGGTAGGCTATTGGGAATTTTAGTGGTGGAGTAAAATTTTAGTAAATTGCGCTAAATTTTTGGTGATTGGCCGTTTAAATTTATGGTTAAGCATGATCATGATGGTTCAAAATAGCCATTGTTGAATGACCCAAATTTGACAAAATTTACTCCTTCAAAATTATATGATAGTTTTTTAAATTTGTTTGTTTGTTTGTTTGTTTTAGTGTTGAGGACTATTGGTATTCCTTCTCGTCCAGTGACTAACTTTGAGTCAGCCCATGATGCTGATTTCAATAGAGCTATAGATTACTACTTTGATAGGAATGATAAGATGATTGAAGATAAGAGCAATGACTCTATATGGTAAGGGAACAATAGCTAGTAATCTTTATTGATACATATACATATACTTACATGTATGTTGTGTAGAAAGTTTGAGTTGATTGCAATCTAAAATAGATTTTTAAAGTTGCTCAAAAAAACGGGCAAAAGTCCCTGTACAGGGATTTTGGCCAAATTTTGCCAAAAATGACTAGGAGAGAATTCTCCATTTTTATTACATTTCCTGATATATATACATGTTCTTATGTTGTGTAGCAAGTTTGAGCTGATTCCGGTCAAATTTGAATTTTTTATGATTTTTAAAAGTTGCTCCAAAATTGGACAAAAATCCCTGTACTATAGTACAGGGATTTTGGCCAAATTTCATCAAAAATGAAAAGAAGAGAATTCTACATTTTTGTTACATTTTCTGATACGTATACATGTACTTATGTTGTGCAACAAGTTTCAGCTGATTTTGATCAAGTTTAAAATTTTTATGATTTTTTAAAGTTGCTCAAAAATCGGACAAAAGTCCCTGTACTATATAGTACAGGGATTTTGACCAAATTTCGCCAAAAATTAAAAGGAGAGAATTTTCTATTTTTATTACATTTCCTGATACATATACATGTACTTATGCTGTGTAGCAAGTTTGAGCTGATTCTGATCAAGTTTGGATTTTTTATGAATTTTAAAAATCAATCAAAAATTGTCCCAAAGTCCATACTTTATCTATGAGGTATTCCTCCATTCATTAGGAACTATCACGTGTGGGTGGAGGCCTGGATGACGCGCCCTGATCTTGACGGGGACTATGGCGGCTGGCAGGCGGTCGACGCCACACCTCAAGAACTCTCACCTCACTCCCGTACGATGGTTGTAGGCCCCGCCTCCATCCAGGTACGTAACCACACTTCCAAATAAGGCAATAATGAATATCTGCTACATGTATAGGCTATCAAGGACGGCAAAGATCTCAAGTATGATAACGAGTTTGTGATTGCGGAGGTTAATGCTGATATAAAATATCACGTTGAGAAATCAGACGGTTCTTTTGCTGTTGTCTCAAGGCATGAGACTAAAGTTGGTAAGCACATCAGTACGAAGGCTGTCGGGAGAAACTCAAGGGAAGACGTGACGTCTCATTATAAGTACCCTGAGGGTAGTGCCTCTGAACGGGCGGCACTGATGGGTGGGAGTGGGCAGGAGGAGGAGGAGAAGAGAGCTGTTAGTTTCTCGGCTAAATTGACCTCTGGACGGAGAATTGGAGAAGATTTGACGTTTGGAGTTACTGCTAAAATAGACTCACCAATTTCAGGTAATAATAATAATTGTTATTGCTGTTGTTGTTATTATTATTATTATTATTATTATTATTATTATTATTATTATTATTATTATTATTATTATTATTATTATTAATTAGGTAATATTAATGTGACTGCTGTTTTTGAGACTACCACATACACTGGAGTAGTTGGGAAAGAAATCAAGAAATCAAAATCAATCTTAAGTAAACCAATTACATCATACATTTATTTTATTATTAAAATTATATTATTCTCTAGGGCCCAACAATAATGCCACTGTTGATGTTACTTTTGTTTTAAAAGCCACAGAGTATCGGAAACACTTAGGAGAGCAACCGCTGATATCAGTCACAATACTAGGATATGTGGAGGAACCAGAGCAGGCCTGGGTCCATAAGATACCAGTGAATCTGGAGCTACCAGAACTGACCATTAACATTGATGGAAAAGGTAGGGAAAATAAGGATATTTGGGGGTTAAATATTAGTGTACGTAAAATTAATTAAGTTAAAAGTTCATGGTTAAAATATTAGTGTATTATAATTGATTATATTACCTCTTATCAGGTGATGATGTTAAATTGAAGAGTGGAAGAACAGTGAGTGTTAAGGTGACACTGAAGAATCCACTGAAGAATGAATCACTGACCAACGTGACACTACACATTGAAGGAACTGGATTAATAGGAGCTCGCACTTTAAAATCAGCGTAAGAGAGAGAGGGGGGGAGGGAGGGATGGATGATTTATTGTTGTTTTCTCTTTGCTATAGTAATGTCCCATCTAATGGCTCCATAACTAATTCCTTCAGCATCACCCCCAGGTCTTATTGCAGGGTCAGTGAGAGGAATTATTTGACACTGATAGTAACTGGAAGATGCAATCAACTCAAAGGCCTAATGGGTACTGGATCAGTTGAAGTAGTACCATGAGATACAGTGGAACACGTTCATCAGTAGCACTAGTAGTGTACCTCATTATTAATACTTGTACCCTCATTGTATACATGTACCTGTAGCAGTAGAGCAGACAGTTTCTGGTAATTTTATATTATTGTTTTATGGTCTTGTCCTATTATTAATTTTTTCTATTTTTTATCATTTTTTTCTATTATTTATTTTCTATTATAGTTATTTTTATTATTTTTTATTACATTTTTCTAATAAATAAGTATTATTATTATTATTGTCTTGGTTTAACAAGACTCCTCTTGGAAAGAAGAGAGCTAAAGCTATCAAAGAAGCAATGGGAGAGGATGATGGAGGAGGAGGGAAGAAAGGGAAGGGAAAGGAAAAGAAGAAATAAACACAAAAATACAAAATACACGTACACTTATTATTAACTGTATTGTTATAATTATCTTTGTCTTTAATTCCAAATGTATGTAATATTTATAAGAGAGGAGTGAGTGTCATTATTATGCTCCCTATCATGATTAATGAATTCCTGCTCTGTGTGTGGGCTGGTATCAATGAATCTAATTAACTGATCACAAGATGTCCTTAAAGGACAAGTGTTGGGCTGCGTTTGAGAGAGGAGATCATGAAGAAGCTGTTCTCTTACTACCATTAGTGGAGGAACATAATAAAATTAGAAGAGAAAGGGACGGTCTACTTCAT
>NW_003546436.1:18937-22938 GCF_000090795.2 Amphimedon queenslandica | reverse complement strand
ACGGTCTACTTCATTTGTCCTCAAGGAATGGCTGGTTAGATGTTACAAAAGATCTCATCACTAAATATCACTGTGACCCACACGAAAAAGGTGGTTTGGATTGGACTTGTCTTCATTATGCTGCAGTAGGCAATCATGTTGATGTGATGAGATATCTCATTGATGAGTGTCACTGTGATCCAATGGCTGTTGGCAGGTGGCTGGGGCGGACACCTCTTCACTGGGCTGCTTATTGTGGTAGTTCTGCAGCTGCTGAATATTTACTAGGAACTGGTAAATGTGATCCATTGGCTAAAGACAAGTATGGGGATACACCATTTACACTAGCTAAGGAGAGAGGTCGCACTGATACTCTTTCTGTCTTTAAGAAGTTTGGTGGTATAAAATCATCTCATCCAATTGATTCTTATGTTAACGTCCTCCTTGTGGGTAATCCTGGAGCTGGTAAAAGTACTCTCAGTGGCGGATCTATGGGGGGGCCAGGGGGGGCAATGCCCCCCCAAAAATTTTCTGGAGTAATATAAACTTTGGTTTACCTATGTAAACTGTGAAGCAGCTGCAGTACTGGACTATGTAAACAATCTTTAAACCACAAAGGAGCTCATTTTAGCAAATTAGTCTTCATAATTTTTACTTCCCAAAAAGTTTTGCACAAGTCTAGTTGACCACACTACCTAATTACCCCTCCCATCTCACATTGCCCCCCCCAAAAATTAAATCCTAGATCCGCCCCTGGTTAGAGGTACACAAAGTCGCCTGTTTTTGAAACACTTTATCGTTCGTAAAACACTCAAGCTTCATTGTATCAATATGCAAGTTAGCTCATTCCATAGGAGATTTCAAGCTCATTAAAATAGTTATACTTATTCGTAGCTCAAGAACAAATGAGTCTCTCAGAGGGGGAAAAAGAGTGACGCAGCTACTAACACTTGCATTGATTTACTGAACAAAAAACATTAATAAAAAGCAATTAAAGCATAAACATTGGTTAGTATTGTGTGTGAGTTTTGTTTGCATGAATTGTATTCTCTTGGAGTTATTCAAGAATAAAGCAAGAAAACACCAGTTTTAAAGATTTTTACTCCAAAATCGGTCAAAAAATCCCAACCCTCCTAGCAACAATACAAATGAATGGAGGTTTCGGTGTATAATATCTATGGTTTGCCCACGCCCACGCTTCCGTTTCCAATCCCTTTCATTTACTCTAATATCTATGATTATTGAATTGTTTTCAAAATTTTAAAAGTTCATCGAAAGTTTAGAAAAAATTAAGCCTTACTTGTGCTTTTTTGAGAGTTTTAATCGCCCTGATTTACAAATTACTAATTGAAGTTAACTAACTAGGCCTATTAATAATTAATATGTTTATTAAGTAATTAAACATATTAATGCTGTATTTGGAAGAAGTTCATAGTTTTTGTGTGCAATAGTTCATAGAAAGTTCATAGTTGAAAAAGTGGTTGCTAGAAAGTTCACAAGAGGCACCAAAAGTTTACAACCCTTAGCAGATTTTTTCACAAAATAGATTCCTTGCAAATCAAATTAATATAGTAAGTCAAAATTATTATCCTAAAAAAAACAGCTTTCTAAGGATAATTATTTTGGATATTATGGAACTAGGAAATGTACTATACAAGTGACTAATAGGAGAAAAAAAGAGTACAGATAAAGCAACAATTATTAAATAACAACAACAATGTGTCAAGTATTAAGGAAAATATCTGTGAACACAACTTAAAGAGTGCATAAAAGACTGGAAGAGTCTCTCTACAGTATAATGCCATCACTAGCAATAATAACACACTCACACATCAACTAATGAACAAAAAGAAAGAGAGAAAATAAAGCTTAATAATACTATGTGATATTCTCGTCGTGAGAATTTTATTATAACATGCATCTCCACTGTTTTAAGGCTACACTAAAGCTAAAAGTCTGCAAACTCTTTGGGGAATTTCTCGGCTGCGGCAATGCGAAGAACCTCTTCTTCGTAGTCATCAAAGTTACTCGGGTCACCAGCACCTTTAGTCTTGGGAACAAATGGGGCATCAATCTAGAAAGAAATAGTTATCATGAATGATGTATAATAGTAAGAGGGGGAAGAGGGAGAGAGAGAGAGAGGGAGAGGGAGAGAGAGAGGGGGAGGGAGAGAGGGGGGAGAAAGAGAGGGGGAGAGAGAATGTTATTGTCCATTAGTATGATATTGCTATCATCATTAAACTATCATGCATTGTTAGTTATTCATTTCTTAGTAGTACAATATAATATATTATGCATTTACCAATAGCAAATGTGTATCTACCTTGGAGAGGATGATCTCAGGAGCCAAATACTCAGGAGTACCACAAAGGGTCCAAGTCCTACCTTTAACACGCTTTGCAAAACCAAAGTCAGTTACCTTTAAAAATTAAAAATTTAGATTTCAAGATTTAAAATTAAATATTAAAAAATATACCGTATTTTACCGGTTAAACGCCTGGGCGTTTAATCGGTACAATAGCAAATTATTAGCATTTATTTGGACCAGACGTTTATACGGTAAAATACGGTAATTTACTTGTTATTTAATAGTTTGTCAATAAATTTAAAAAAATAATAATAAATTTACTTGTTTGTCATTTCACAATAATAATTATGCTAACTTTAACATAGCCATGCTGATCAATGAGAAGATTCTCAGGCTTCAAATCTCTACAAGATAAAACGGAAGAACATAAAGAAAGAGTTCACTACTTGTACTGCTAGAGTGACAATGCAATATAATGTGGTACATGTACATGCCTGTATATTCATATAAAATGAAAACAAGATGCAATTTATATTCACAAAATTAACAATGTACAGTATGATGTACAGCTGCTTTATTTCGTGGCCTTAAATTTTTATTGTTTAAACATTAGAATTAATTTACAAAATAATAATATTTTGTTAATATTCATTTGATGTTAATAAAACTTAGTAGAATTAATTTTAGTGGATTTGAGCCAGCATGAATATTAATTTCACACAAAATTAACCAGGTAAACAGTATGCCATAATAATACATAATACAGCTATCATGAATGAAGTTCCAAGAATGCAACCACATAAAACCATAAATGCTACATAAACGCCTCCAAAATCTGTTTTATAGATAATAGAACACATCATGAAGCTACATCATTATGTGCAACTCACCATGACAATCTTCTCTACTGCACATTATTAAAGTTTCAACAAGATCATATCATACAGGAATACCACTGCTGAATATGTGAATGATAGATAATATTTTAAATATACCATAGGGTGCTTTTTAGGGCTGTAAATTTTGTGGATTTCGCAACTTTTTGAAGATTTGCAAAAATTAATTCCATGAAAATCAAATTATTACAGTACAAGATGGCAGACGGCATAAATTTGCAAAAATTAAATCCGTGAATTTATGGATTTTTCGGCAAACTTGCAAAATTTACAGCCCTCAAAAAAAGGGACCCTATGGGGTCAGTGCAGGTCAGTGTATATTCCCGCCGTTTAAATTTCCAAATGTTTGAGATTTAGATATTATGGTAAATACTCAATAATCTAATGTCTAAACAATTGACATTTTGCAAGCTATGAGTAAAATAATAATTTCATAAATCCTAATAAATTTAATTTTTGTAAGTAAAATGGTGATGCCAATAACTATATGTACAAAACATTTTGTAATTTTACAATTGGTGTTTTAGGAGTAAAATTCAGTTGCATAAATATTTAGAACATTGGATTTGTGATTTTAGTTCTGAATTTGCAAATTTCCAAAGTTACATATTGTCTCATTCAAGAAAGTCAAGCATAAAATAATATTTTCAAAAATCCTAAAAATTGAATGGTTGCAATTAGAATGATAATGCCAATATGCCATAGTGCATTATATTGTGTAATTTTACAGTTAGTATTTGATGTTCAAATTTCAATAATATGAAGACTTTAAACTTTGGATTTTTAATTTTAGCTACAAAGTTCCAAAGTCCAAATTC
>NW_003546436.1:17605-18927 GCF_000090795.2 Amphimedon queenslandica | reverse complement strand
GCATTAGAGGCTTCAGTGTTCGTACTATTGAGAGATTTTGTGCCAGTGGCGGATCTAAGGGTGGGCCTGGCTGGGCCAGGCCCACCCAAAAATTTTGTGCAATAATTTAAAATTAACTTTTTAATGTAAACTACTATGTAAACTGTGAAGCATGACTATAAAAACAATTTGTAAACCACAAAGGAGCTCATTTTAACTGGCTAAATCTTCAAAATTTTGACTTTCAATGCAGGATTTGTTGGCCACACCCACTAATTAGCCCACCTACATCATCAGTGCCCACCCAAAAATTCAATCCTAGATCCGCCACTGAGTACTCTTAGTCATGTCATCAAGGACACAGCTATTAGTTCTATTGTTCTTGGTTCCTTTAGAAATGTTGGAGGGGTAGTGCCCTGTACTGCTGGCATCATTCCTTATAAACTACAACACAGGACACTGGGTAACATCATTCTTCATGATTTTGCTGGTCATTCAGAATACTACTCCAGTCACAGTGCTGTGATTGAGAATCTGTTACAAGGTTCTGGTGGTGTGTTCCTGATAGTAGTGAATATATTGGAGAAGGAAGCAGTCAAACAGCTTCATCAGTGGCTAACAGTTGTGAGAAATGAAGCACAGAAAGCTCTTAATGAATGCCATGTTATTGTAATAGTCAGTCATGTGGATGAGATAAGTAATCCTGTTGAAAGGAGAAGGAGAAAGGAAGAAATGCAGGAGATTATGGTAAGGGAAAAGTGTGATAGCGTCTTCTTAGATTGTCGTAAGCTTGGTGGGAGTGGTGTGGATTCCTTCTTTAATAAGTTGTGTAGTGCCTGTGAGTCGATTCGTAGTACAAGTGGAAGGAATTTGAGTCTTTATTGCCACATGATGTATGGTCTACTGGAGGAAAGGAAAGAGAATATACTGACCCTCTCTGATGTAATGTCTGCTGGTAAGGACAATGATGATTACTTTATACCAGATAAGAGAGAAGACGTCTTGGATGTTCTTGATTCGTTGCACTCAATTGGTTTGATGAGTGTTCTTAAAAGTGAAGAGAAGGTATGGGTTGTTGTGAATAAGGGTATACTACTAACTGAGGTGGATGGGATTCTCTTTGCTCCAGAGACATTCAAAGAACACGTTGACATTGCTAGCAATACTGGTATTGTTAGTGTGTCTGGTCTGACTAGACTCTTCCCTAAATATGATCCTGACATGTTGATTCGTTTTCTAAAGAACATGGAACTCTGTGAAGAGATTAATCCATCTTTCCTAAGAATGACAAACCTCCATGAGTTAAGAGTGGAAGAGGAGGAGGAGGGAGGGAGAGAAAGAAG
>NW_003546436.1:15557-16745 GCF_000090795.2 Amphimedon queenslandica | reverse complement strand
AGGACAGTGTATAGTGTAAAAGATATACTGTCTGCTATTGAGAAGGGAGATGATTGCTTAGTTCATGATAATGGAAGAAGTACAAGATTGAAGGAGATCCTACCTGATGAATCATTATCAGATATTAGTAACCTGTCACTATTAGGAGGACGTGATATTAAGGTAAGAATTAACACACACAAACTGTTTGATACATTAATACAAGCACTAATAATCAAAAGGTCATATCTTTATTTCTTGTCAAATTACTCAGTCTTTGTCATAATTGTGGGTTGTCATTGTGTGGCTTTTACTACTAATAATATACCGTATGGCTAGAAAATTTCGAGGGCATAAATTTTCGTGTTTCAGTGAAAAGCTCTCAATTCTTTAATTTCGAGGGAGTTAAATTTCGCGTTTTTGCACGTGCACTTGCATTAAGTCATTGATTTTCACATGCTGCGCATGCGCAGTGAGCATTTTCATAGTATTAATTTTCGTGGTTAAGAAGTTACCCACGAAATCCGCGAAATTAAATACCCCACGGAATTTTCTAGCCATACGGTATACTTGTACATCTGTTAAACTCACCTTTCAGCAATACACTACTGATGTATATCACCTTGATAAACAAGCACAGTGACAAATATCAGTTATTATTATTATTATTATTGTATAGGAAGTGATTGGAATAACTGAAGAATTCAAGACACCATTGACTCCAATAAAGCTAGGTATGTTATAATATGTACTATCACAATTGTCAAGTAGTGGGAGTGTAGACTGTACAGTGTATATACACATTATTAATTATTATTTTTATAGATATTAAAGATCTTGATATTGTCATTGAAGAGCTAACAATACTCAATCATTTACCTTGCCATATATGGCATGATCTTGGTCTTCAGCTAGGACTCTATCAGCCTACACTAGAAGACATCAATGAAGATAATAATGGAGACTCTAAGAAGTGCTTCAGACAGTGTATGTCTGCCTGGTTAAGAGGAGAAGATAAAGTGAGAGAGAAAGGGGGTCCCAGTTGGTCATCATTAGCTACAGCACTGGATAAAGAAGGAAAGCATCACATTGCCACTAACATTAGAGATAAATATTGTCAATAACAAACTGACAGTAACATATCAAGTTTGTATTTTTTCTTAGGCTAGTGTGTGATTTATATTGTTGTCATTCCTGTTATTATTATTG
>NW_003546436.1:8344-15547 GCF_000090795.2 Amphimedon queenslandica | reverse complement strand
ATAGTAATGAATGTCTAAAGAGTGAAGGAAGAGTTGTTTTAGAGATTGTTTATTATGGTAATGTGGTATTATTAATATTTTGTTTTTTATTTAATATGGTAGTTGTTTATTTATTTATTTGCTTGTTTATTTTTTGTTTGTTTGTGGTATTCTGTCTCATCTTTATTACTTAATTTTTTATTACTTTATCATTTTTTTTCTATTACGCTATTCATTTCTAATAAATAAGTATTATTATTATTGTTGTTGTTATTATTGTTATTATTATTATTATTATTATTATTATTATTGTTATTTCAGTCATCATGAGTCACATCAGCTAGGTATGAACTGACTTGATATTGTGGAGTATATTTTGACATTATCTTCTCTGCCTCTATTGTCACCTCATTCCTCTGCTTTAGGAGCTTCTGTGTCTCACTGGAAAATAAATAATAAATAATAATAAACAAATAAAATTATACTTTCTTATATTCCTTCTGGCTACTTTATTCTCTTGAACAGCTTCACTGACTTGTTGCTGATACATTAATAGCTGTCTAATAATCATTAATAATAATAATAATAATATTTAATGTTGATGATGATGATGATTTACTTTTCATAAGCTTCATTTCTTTTTTCTGAAAGTTCTTTTGAATTTCTGAGCAGTTCTTTAAACGTCATTGAGGGAGGTCTGTATTAAATAAAAGCACATCAATATGTATCAAAAAATGTAATAAAAATTTGGGGTGATTTTGGAGCCATTTTTTTCAAAAAAACCATGGGCTATAGCCTTGGGTAGTTTTCAGATTTTTCGGTGTTTTCTTAAAATGGCCGTAGCTTGAAAAATTGAAGTCAGAATCAGCTCAAACTTTCTACACAGCATAAGTACATCAATATGTATCAGAAAATGTAATAAAAATTTGGGGTGATTTCGGAGCCATTTTTTGGAAAAAACCATGGGCTATAGCCTTGGGTATTTTTCAGATTTTTGACGTTTTCTTAAAATGGATGTAACTTGAAAAATTGAAGTCGGAATCAGCTCAAACTTTCTACACAGCATAAGTACATCAATATGTATCATAAAATGTAATAAAAATTTGGGGTAATTTTGGAGCTATTTTTTGGAAAAACCATGGGCTATAGCCTTGGGTATTTTTCAGATTTTTGACGTTTTCTTAAAATGGATGTAACTTGAAAAATTGAAGTCGGAATCAGCTCAAACTTTCTACACAGCATAAGTACATCAATATGTATCATAAAATGTAATAAAAATTTGGGGTAATTTTGGAGCCATTTTTTGGAAAAACCATGGGCTATAGCCTTGGGTAATTTTCAGATTTTTGACATTTTCTTAAAATGGCCGTAACTTGAAAAATTGAAGTCGGAATCAGCTCAAACTTTCTACACAGCATAAGTACATCAATATGTACCGTATAGCGGGTAATTTTCGGTGGTTGAAAATTTCGACTGAAACCAGAAATGACTTTAGAATAAAAATTCGTTGGTTTTATTTTCGACTAGACAAAAATAATTGATCTGATGTCTTTATTAGCATCTGTAGGACTGATGGCATTAGGGTCCCCTGGTCCTGTAGGGTCTGGAAGAGATGCCTTAGAAGGTGAACACCATTTTCAAGGCCATCCATGCTTGTTATCATGTTAGTATTAATTTATTATGGTCACGCCTATCTTCAGAATTAATTTTCATCAGAATTAATTTTCGTTCAGAATTAATAGCAACGAAAGAGACGAAAATAAGCACCAGTCAAAAATTACCCGCTATACAGTATCAGAAAATGTAATAAAAATTTGGGGTGATTTTGGAGCCATTTTTTGGAAAAACCATTTTTTCAGATTTTTGACGTTTTCTTAAAATGGCCGTAACTTGAAAAATTGAAGCCGGAATCAGCTCAAACTTTCTACACAGCATAAGGACATCAATATGAATGTAGTTTAGTATACAGTTCATGTTAGAAGTCATGAGCTCTTACTGTTGTTTCTTTATTTGTGTCCTTCCCATTACCAGTCCTGTATAAGTAGCACCAGTACTATCACCCCCTGCCCCTCCTCCTCCTCCTGTTGGTTCCTTGAGCCTCTTCATGAGTAGGTGATGCTGGAACAGTGGGCTCTGTGAGCTGGTAATGAACTGGACACACTCAAACTCAGGACCTGGTCCTATCATGGCAGCCTACACACACACACAGTGTTAATACTGCAACAACTATAATGCCTGACACTAATGATGTACATGTACTGTACACTAGTACTGTATTTCAAATAGTGCATACATCATTAGCTGTACTGCTACTATTAAACTAGGAGATTATACTCACTGACAGTACTTGTACATGTACTCACTTCTTCTTTTGGTCTTTCTTCATGTTTTCTTGAAGGTGCTTGTACTCCTTTGGCAGTTCCACCAACTGCAATTAAAAGGTAATGTATACAATATACAGTACACATATTAATGTACATGTACATGTATATTAATTGATTAAACATGTACATAATACATAGTATTGGTTTAATTCTGTTGAGTTACTTTGGAGTGGCTGGTGAGGTTGTTTCTTGGTTGGTTTCTTCAACATGTGTAGTTTATAGCTTGGATCAAGTGCTTCCATTGTCCAGCACTTCCAGCAACCAAGAGGACATGGAATACCTTTAGAATAGAGGATTTACATATACATGTACATGTACATGTATTGGTTGTCACATTTATCCACTGTAAAAGATCTAGTGAATTTTCTTAATGCATTGAAATGATTGAATGTGTGTGTCAAAATTGTGCAATCATTTCAAAAGGATATGACATCATATGACATCACAGGAAGTTAGCTTATTAATTGATCAACCCACAATGCTATGACAGGATTTGTAGCTTTCTAAATGAAAGTGGCCCAATTTAAAGTTTAGTCCTTGTTTGAGACCTTGTGATTCTTAAAAAATTTTTGGCAGGGGTCATACTTGGCCCCACCTCATAAATGAAATAAAACATTAATGTGAGCTAAGTTGATAGAGATACTGCCTGAAATGGATTCAATTTGATACCAATTGAATATTGATTCAAATATGAATCAAAACCGTCCTTTAAAATACCACTCTCTCATTTATAGTTAGATTTTATAGTTAGTACCATATAACGGGAAATTTTGGAGGGAGTAAATTCAGCAAATTGCTAAATTTTGGTGATTGGTAAATTTTAATTTGGTGGATTAGTGGCCACATACCATTGAGCATGCGTATAATGGCTCAAAATGGCAGATTTTTATTTTGGCAAATGGCTATCAAAATGCCAATTTGCCAAACTTAATTCTCTCAAAAATTTCCCGCCATCAGTATCTAACCTGTTGTCCATTCATAAATGAAGTTACATATTTTGTGAAGGAAACTCTCTTCATGGAATTTCTTAACTGATTTAGGGAACGCTTGACAGAATATTGCAAATACTCCTTGCGATAGACAACTTGGATAACTCTACAAGAGAGAGGGAGAGAGTCATATTATTAAATTGTTTTTGTAGATTAACTTGAAATAATTTATCTTTGATTTCGCTCGTAGAATAAAGAAGAAATAATTGTGAGAATTGTTCAGCCATTATTGTGTAGAGGTGATCCTGTTTTGCCTGATCTGGCTACAATAATAATTTAAAATAAATATCTTTTTTGTTAACAACTTGTTACCTTGTTGATTTTAAGCCATATCCACCAGAAAGCACACTGTTTTATTATAAAAATATCAATAGTAACTTTTCAATACTTACATGTAACATGGTGCTAGAAGATTCACAGCAGAAAAACTTTTTCCATGGTTTCATAAATTTAGCCTAAGGCAGAAAAGAAAAGGGACAAGCATAAAGAATAGCAAAGAAAAAAGAAAAAAAAAGAAATGGGCTTGTCCGGGATTTGAACCCGGGACCTCTCGCACCCAAAGCGAGAATCATACCCCTAGACCAACAAGCCACTCTATGATAACATCAGTTAAATATCTTTTTAAATATCTCACCCACCGGGAAGCCCTGACATCTTGAGACAGCATCCAACAGTGGAAGAGATTCCAATCTGTTAGGTAATGGAGGAGGCATTGGATCATCTTCTTCATGAGCACTAATTTCCTGAAACACACACACACACCTCCATTTTAAAAGCAATCTTTACATACTTTACTTAAGGGAGATTTTGCATCGTTTTCTACAAATTTGACAGGTTCAGTTTTTATTTCACTACTATCAACAGCTCTGCTTATATCAACAGTAATCATAACATTCTCATTAGTAGTTGGAGCAACATCTTGTTCACATGCAGTATCTCTTAGTTCTAACTGTCCTTCAAAATTAGCCATGTTATGAGAAGTATTGACAGTCATGCTTCTATTGACAGAAGCATTAGTCTTTAAAGGAGAAGAAACATGATTAGTCATAATGGAAGAAGAAGCTCCAGCAGTAGTAGATTCATCTGTAGTTCTGTTGCTTTCATTAGAAGGAGCTTGAGAGATGCTCTTGTCCTAATTATAAAATGACAAAATAAATTGATCAGTCACATTTTTATCTTCTTTACTTGTGGTAATTCATTTTCTGTTGTTGCTGATTGAAATGTTGTCAGTAATGCATCATTTGAAGCTGATTTATCTCCTGTCGATGACTTTATAGCATTAAGTAAATCAGGATTGCAATATGAACGTGGATCCACTAATAAACAACAACAATAAACAACAAACAAACAAGCAAATAAGCAGCTAACCATTGTCTTTTATTATTCGTATCCCTCCAGTTTCATCAGATACAGAATTACGTATATTCTCAGCATAAAGAAATCGTTCTGAAAGTTCCTTCAATTTGTCTTCAAGACCAGCTAACTTGCCATTAATTTCATTTAGCATGCCACTCTTCCAAGCTACATAATACACAACATGAAATACAGTGAGTTTATGATGTTATATTACGTGCATGAGTCCTCAAGTCTTCCTCAATTCCTTCTTGACGACCCAGTAAACTGTTTCTGTCTAAAATTTCCTCAAATCCTCGTACTTGTGGCCATGAGCCCATCCCCTGGCTCTCCACCCACTCAGTTCTAGTTCTTGGAGGTGATTTAAATCTCTCTCCATCTTCACTCTCGCTCTCCTCTCCGTCTGAAGTTTTAAAGAAATCAACTCCAAACATTATTCCTGTACCATTGTTGCTCGGTTGCCATGGCAGCATTAGCCCCGCCCCTCGCCGTACCTTTTTCGCAGTTCAAGGCCGAAGGGGCAATCGTTTGCTATTTTGATTCTGTTTCTCTTCTTCTCTCTGCTCCCAGGGAATATGTCAGCCAATGAAGAACCTGCAGCTGTAAAGTAAGCTCTATTACTGTACTCCATAGTGCATTTCTCTCCTTGCTTGCTTTTAGAATTTTTAAAATAATTATTTTACATTTTAACATCAGTAAGTGTTGGTGGAATATCCACCATCACAGCTCTGCTAAGTATTATTTTCATCATTCATTATAAATGAAGACTTAGGAAAGAGTTTACTACTTAACACATTGCATAAACCACAAAATGATCTCTAACTGAGGCTCTCTCTCTCTCTCTCTCGGCACTCTCACACACAAACACACACACATTCTCTCTCCTTCTGTTTGTGGTGTCTCTACAATTAGATTGCTATGTAAAGAATCACAAACATTCCTAATTCTGTCATAGTATACATTACACATGCACATCTTACAGCCACTGATCCTTAAACTAGCTTCACAATCCCTTACCAGATAGTCTAGAGGCCTTTAGCAGTTTGTAAAGCTCTGTCCGTCTGCAAATGGACCCATTCAATAGATCTTTAGACATGTTTTGAATAAAGCCAGGCTTGTTCACACTGGTTGAAAACAGTATGCATAGCAGAGCCAATTTTGACGACATTCTGCGTACGCAGCAAGCCCAGCCCCTCCTCCAACACCCACGCATTATCAGCCCCGCCCATTGGGCTTGGTTGCATGTATAAAATTCCTTTAAAAACACACAAGCAGAAGTTGTGCTTGAAAGCAGAGAAAGAAGCGACTAGAAGTGAATCATGACCTCTGACTACGTTCCTTTTAGGACCCAGACCTCGGAGGAGAATGGGCGCAAACACGAGGCGATGAAGAACAGGCAGAGCGTCCATCAGATCGTCCTTCCTGACGATGATGACACTTCAAGCGTTGGAGAAAACTTTGAAGTAGCCTCCATAACCTCCTCAATAGAAGACCAACTAACGTGAGTCCATGCTACAGTGGCTTCTGTCTGCTGTTATATCAATAAATAATCTAATATCATCTTTTCTCCCTCACAGATGGAGGGGTAGGATGCAAGTGGCACTGCACAGTCTACCGTTTCAAGTATTCATTCTTTCTCTGGTTGTACTTGATGCATTAATTGTATTGTTTGAGCTCTTGCTGGACGTAGGAGCTTTCAGTAAGCCACGCACTGCCCCTCACTGCCATAAGAGATATCATTTGAATGTTATTGTTGCAGAGCTAGTGTTGTTTGTTCTGCAAACTGTTGAGTTACTTTAGGAAATAGCTTGCATCAATCAAAACACACAGTAATCTGATGATTAGGGATTGAATACTGGCCTATTTTCAAGTCTATTATAGTTAATAGTACACTCAGTAGTCACCTGTATTAATGTACATGTATGTGTAAAGTTGTGTATCATTATTATCAAAAGGATAGCTGCTGAGTTTTGTTATTATTGAAAATAGTAAATTGTAATCTAAAAGAAATAAAAGCAATCTGCATGTACTTTAGCTTGCATACATTTATTTTTTGTGTTGCTATTATTATTAATTTTAAGCTATTATTAGTATCTTAAGTACACTGCTCCCTGCCCTCTGTGTATCTATTACTATTTTAGTATTATTACTATTGATTGTTGTTGCCATGAAAGGCTATCGTCTTGGGCAGGCAGATAGGAACTATTTACTATAAGTACTAATGTTTTGGTCATGCTAATTAACTTATCAACAAACGTACTATACAGACACTATTGTATCTTTATTATCTTATCATACACTTTTATATGCTCTATCTTCCCTCTCTCTCTCTCTCCCCTCTCTCTTTCTAGATAACATTGAGTGTCGTGGTGAGTTTGTCCTTGAACAAGCTCATTACTGTCATTATATTGAGGATCGTGATAACTGTGGTCCTACACCTGATCTCATTCTTGATGGAACTAATTTAACTGAAGGAAATGGATCAACTTATTGTCACT
>NW_003546436.1:3338-5302 GCF_000090795.2 Amphimedon queenslandica | reverse complement strand
TTAAATTTTTTATGTTCTTGTTTGTGTTGATTTTTTTAATAATATTTATAATATTTATTTAGCTGCCATTGTGATGCTTGTTGATTTTACACAAGCAATAATTTTCTTTATTATTATTATCATTGTTATGACTTTACATCATTAATGAGAGACAGCATTGAATAGACATGCTGAAGGAATATCAACTATCCTGATGACAAGTGAAATTAATACTAGTCTTCACACAAGTCCTTGTTCAAGAAGCTGTGAGCTGAGAGTGTCCATCTTCCCTGCAATGTTGCAGCTATTCCTGTTCTTCCAGGCTGTTGTCATTCATATTATCATTGCATATCATAACATTAATTAATTGTTTGTTTTTTAAAATAAAATAAAATCACACACTTGATAAAACAGTAACATGTAAGATTAATACCTTCTTTTAGCTGGAAACCTCCACTAAAGTATTGCAGTAGTTGATTCCAAGCATAGCCTGGTAAAAAAATAACTTGCTTCTTCCAGAGCTACAGATCTGAGCATGCGCGACCACACCCAAATTTTGGAGCACATGGCATGCTTCTTTAATTAACAAAATGGCGGCATGCAGCTAAGATGGCTCTATCCAGCATTCACAGTATCACTTTTTCTTTACTTGAAGAATGATCTGATGGGACATGGACCTGCGCATAGACTGTTGGATTAGATTGGTGTAAGAATTATCCTTGTAGCACCAACTGATACTGAGATACACACCGACAACTGGATTGACAGGACTAACTTTCTTGATGATGAAGATGAAAAAAGGTGGCTGAACAAAACGGCCGGTTCGCCGATTTTTGGCCTTCCTCTTAGACAAGGTCTAGAGCCACGCTAGTGGTACCATTGGAGTCCTCTGGTCAAGATGAGGTCCTCTATAAAGTCTGGTAAGCATAGGAGCTCGTTTTCCCAGTATAGTAAGGCTGCAAAAGTCGTGGCAGCCATTTTGTTTGGGGGTGAATCCTACTTAGTAACGCTACCGCGTTACTAATAGCCTTGGGTATTTTTCAGATTTTTGGCGTTTTCTTAAAATGGCTGTAACTCAAAAAATTGAAGTCAGAATCAGCTCAAACTTTCTACATAGCATAAGGACATCAATATGTATCAGAAAATGTAATAAAAATTTGGGGTGATTTCGTAGCCATTTTTTGGAAAAAACCATGGGCTATTTTTCAGATTTTTGGCGTTTTCTTAAAATGGCTGTAACTCAAAAAATTGAAGTCAGAATCAGCTCAAACTTTCTACATAGCATAAGGACATCAATATGTATCAGAAAATGTAATAAAAATTTGGGGTGATTTCGTAGCCATTTTTTGGAAAAAACCATGGGCTATTTTTCAGATTTTTGGCGTTTTCTTAAAATGGCTGTAACTCAAAAAAATGAAGTTGGAATCAGCTCAAACTTTCTACACAGCATAAGGACATCAATATGTATCAGAAAATGTAATAAAAATTAGGAGTGATTTCAGAGCCATTTTTTGAAAAAACCATGGGCTACAGTACAGGGTATATATTACCTCTTCCTTCTCCTTGTATCCTATTGCAAGAGGCAGTGACGGTTCAAATATACCACCAGCTGTATATTTAGTACTGACTGTACCAATAGTGTCACCATTAATTAACAAATTAATAATAATAACACCATTAATGATGCTACTATTGATAGACTACAAGAGAGAAAGATAGTGTTACTATTTATAGACTACATGCATTAATAATGTTACTATTTATAGATCATACTACATGTTCATACAATGTTATTCCATGTGTTTATTGCCAATGGAGTATCTGCTGATACATGTTCATCTGATCCATTCTCTCCTCTTAATCTCAAATCAATGATTCCATTTGATATTAACGTGATACTGATACTAACACCTGATTTTGATGATACCGTGATCACATGACCGTCACCTGATAGTCATCTCAAAGACAAACTCAAACTCCACCTA
>NW_003546436.1:0-2592 GCF_000090795.2 Amphimedon queenslandica | reverse complement strand
TGGGTTGGGTAGCCTAATTATCTCCTTTTTTGGTATTGAGCCAATTGCTTGCATAGTTGAAGCCACACTACTGATATAGTACATGAATATCATTATCAAACAATGAAATCATTATGGACAAATTCCAGTCCCAGAAGTGAATGTCATTTAAATTTGACCCAATAAGTTACGGATTATGAAAAAATGAAATGTTAGATTCCTCATGATATTATTTGTCTCAGATGCACATATTTTTTTAAATTAAGGTTTTGTATGACATACACACTTATTTGACAACAACTCTATGACTAGTGCTTTAATTTGCAATTTGATTATATTCTTTTTTTTTAGAAAAAAGTACCACTCCTGAAACAGACCAGGTAGCTATGTCACCAGCAAGCACTGACAGAGCAACGGGTAATAATAATATTGCCTCCTTTTAATGCACACATCAAGCACATTACTAATGATATCAACTAATTCTCATTATAGGTACGTCCAAATATGGTTCTTCTGAAAAGAGCTTTAAATTAACTAGCAAGTTATATGATCTACAAGATGAATTTGACGAAGCGGTTCGACTAACACAAAAATCCTTCAAATCAAGGGATCTACCTGAAATCATTGAGTACCTCAATAGACACACAATGTCATTACTTGGTCCTAACAAAAAACAACAAACAATTGCTGAAGCAGTTAGAGAAGAGTTTAAAGATATTGAAACATTATCAGAATTATTTACTCTGTTACAAGACAAGTTTGTGTCATGGTTTAACTTTGAACTAATAATAAAACTTGTTGGAGTATTTCTACCCAAAAGTCGTTCATTGAAGAGAACCTGGTCATCATATGAAGAGAAGTTAAAGGATTATTTTATAAACAGTGGTGGACTATTGAAAGATGCTGATGCTGTACAGTTTGGTGTAAAAGGTGTTCCTCCTGGTACACGAGTAATGATTGCTAAAGTTGACAGAGATGACTACACACTGGATGACCTTTTCTTCTTTCATAGAGCAATATCAAAATGTTTGGATATTCCTCAATATGATCTTTACTTCAGTTTTGTCTACGATGGCTCTCTCTGTTTGGGTTACCTCATTCCTGAGTATCTTTATTCTTTATTATTTCCGTTAACTACAAAGCTACAGCAACAGTTAGCTAGTATCGGTATCACTGAACTAACATGTGGTGAAGATAAATATGATCTAAGAGAGGTTTGTGATGGCATGGAAATAAAATTATTATTATTATTTTTAACTTTACAGTTCTCAATAGAAGAGGTTAAGCACTCATCCACTGATATTGGTAAGTACATGAACTGACCTTTAGTCAATCCCTCCATACATAACTTGTATTACTAATAATATTCTTCATTTATAGATATATGTGATCCATTATGGTATGAGAATACCAGTACACCATTACATGAAGCAGCTTGGAGAGGATTAAAAGATGAAGTACAATGGCTTCTTAACAAGTTTGGTGACAACACATATTATCGTGGTCTTCATGGTTGGACTCCATTACACTCTGCATCATATGGTGGACACATTGAGATCCTTCAACTACTCATCCATCAATATGGTATTGATCCTAATGAAGGTGATGATAATAGTGTATCTAGTATACATATGGCATCTTATAAAGGCCACTTATCTATAGTACAATATCTAGTAGACACGTGTGACGTTCCTCCTGATCAACCAGACAATAGCAATAACACTGCATTACTGTACTCAGCAATGGGGGGCCATTCTGACCTAGTAGAATTCTTTATTGAGAGAAATTGTAATACTTCTCAGATTAATAGTGACGGTGCTTCTTTATCATTGTTAGCTTGTCAAAGTGGAGAGTTAGCATTAGTCCACAAGCTTGAATCATTAAACCTCTTCTCACCAGATTCCACTGATTTTTGGGGATCTGGCATATTGCATTACTCTTCTATGAGTAATAATGTTGAGCTTTTTAAGTATCTTTTAAATCAATATCAATTATCCATTGATGTAAAGGATCAATATGGTAAGACTCCACCTTATATTGCTTCATGGTATGCTTCATCATCAGTTGTTGAGTATATTGTTAGTATTCAAGGTAATGAAACATTATTAGTTAATGATAATGATGGTTGGTCATGTTTAGATTGGATATGTAATACATTTATACAATTTCCAGCTGGTATTGTGTATAGTAAGCTTATGGCACAAAGTGATGCATCAGTTATTGATATTATGAATAGTACTGGAATAAAACCAAATATTGATTTTATCAAACGAAATAAAAGAATTAAAATGTTTTCTTTACTTCTCAAGAAAGCTAGCACTTGCCCTAACTTTGACATCAATGCCACTACAAATGATGGTAAATCATTACTTCATTTAGCATCACGCAGTGGCAGTACATTACTAGTGAAAGCATTAGGAGAATATAATATCAATTGTACATTAGATAATGATGGTATGTCTCCAGTACATTATGCTGCCTGGTCAGGTTCTACTAGTGTATTAAGTTATATCATATCTCAGTATAATCTCAATGCTAATGATACTGATACTAATGGTCGTACAGCATTAGTCTACTCCTGCTGGTCAGGTAGTATTAATTCTGTTAAATATC
>NW_003546435.1:146081-175055 GCF_000090795.2 Amphimedon queenslandica | reverse complement strand
TATTTGCTCTAGAATCCTACTTAATCTTGTTTTTTTTTTAATTTTTTAAGTAAGAGATAAATTCATTCATTTACTCCCCACCATGCACTCTAGTGGCAATGAAATTGTTATTACTTAGAAGTAGTCTCGTGTGACCAAACTCAATCTCTACCCCTTTTAAGCTTTTAGATGGAAAGGTCAAAAAGGGGTGGAAAGTTTTGTCACACAAGACTAGCTTAGACATTGATTAATTTAAATATGCATGCTCATGTATTGCACACATGATAAAATACTATCATGGTAGTTTAATAACCACAACATATAATCAATACAGTGGGATTATCTATACTATCACGCAGGCCCACATTTCACTTAAAAAACCAGCTGTGACAAAAAGAACAAATTAAAGGCAGTGCCATAAAATTAATTATGACACAAGATCAAATTTTAAACAATAGTCATTATTAGTTATTACATGCATATTTCCTATAATTCAGGCATTAAAAGGCATATCTTAACAAGCAAGATAAACTGTGCTGTACCTCATTAATTTCTTTAAAAACATTAAGTCGTTTTACTGTACACTCCAATCTTTTTTCTCGTAAGATGCACAATTCATCCACCTTTTCTTTCTCCCTATCCACAAGTTTCATACGGTTCTCCACATCATACAGTGCAACGTCACACTTGACTGAAAGATTACATGCTTTTGCTTGTATCACATATGACTGTACCATTTCCTTTAACAAACTCCAAAGTGCTAGAGTACTGCAACCAATCTGAAATAACCCATTATTATCATAATAGTGTATAATCTACAAATTTATTCATATAAAAATTTTAAATCTAAAAACTCTGCATAATTTTATTTTTGCAATAGGGATGCATGTACATTGCATGTGACTACTGTATGTGTGACCTAATTTTTGTGAATTTCTCATCCCCCATAAGTCACTGTCCATATTTTCAGATATACAGAATGACCATCAACTTGCCTTATTAATATTATCCCTCTGATTGTGACAATAAACAATTCTTCCTTCTACTTCACTTACAGTTCCACAAACTTTACTATGTGGGAAGCTGGACATTACATTTTGTACTTCTTTTAAAAACTAATAATAAACAATAATGAAAGCAAAAAAATTTTAAATCATACATTATTAGTAGCACTAAAACACTGCTTTGCTAACAGTAACACCTCCCTCCTTTCATCTAATACCACTGCAAATTCATGAACAATCTTTTCTAAAGTAGAAATCTCAGGCTCCATTTCCTCAGAGCGGCATTCTCCATTATCACAAAGCTCCTTCCCTTTCCTTTTTAGTATGTTAAACTGTGAATAAAACATCTTTTGCAAAATAAAATAATTGTTTATTTTAAAACGTCAATATACTTGGGCTTCAGACTCAAAGCAGTCATGATTCTTTAAAAGTATATTCACAGATTCAACACTAGCACCAACTGCAACATTTTTAAGCAGATGATCATACCCAGATTCTTTAATCCAGCCAGAAACCTAACAAAAAACTAAATATGTTTCAAATCAACATACTGCACTACTTTTTCAGATTGCATTTGAAAAAGCTGAAAATTAAGAGACTGTGAAAGATACTTTTGCCTCCTTTTCCATTGCTCTTCAATCATATTTCTTTCATCATACAAATTTTCAAGACGCTCTTTCACATGGCGAGTTGCTTGAATGAACTTAAATGGAACACTTCCCTCCCCAACAGGTTTTCGAAGTTTCTCAATAAGGTGATGTCCATCTTGGTAAGCACTAGTATACATTAAAGAAACAGTGTCAGCAAGCTCATTGTGCCTTGTCACTGCTAATTGAACGCTCGATTTATAAGAATCAGATGAGCATTCATCCATCCATGACTCAGAGTGTTGAATAAACTAAACAATAAAAATTAAAAATATTAAATTTGCTATTGCCGTTGAAGGATTATATTTCACTGGAAAAAAATTTTGCTAATTTCACGTTTTCATTACATTTGCAAGATTAAAAATCTACAAAAGAAGGGTGGCACACTAAGAAAAATGGCTGGATAAGGTAAGATTCATGAAAATTTATACCAACAAAAATGCAAATCAGAATAAATTCAACAAAACTTTATACCAACAAAATAAACCCCTTATACAGTACTATAATTGCATCATATAAATTATCAATACAATAAAATAACCAGACACCTAAGGTGCGTGGCCTCACCCCTAAAGCTCTTAGGGAGGTATTAGGCTTAGCTAGCCTAAGCCACTATATTTAAATGATATAGCTCAAAAGTGACAGACTAGGCAAGTGTGAAAAGTATGATGGGACTCTGGAGTACCTCCAAAAATTGGTAAAATATATTCATAAAGTCCTATTAGCATCTCAAGATTTATCTCTTATTTATACACTATATTTATACTTCTTGCAGTCTCTCATTTTAAAAACAACATCATGGATTCAACACCACAGCTTTTGTTGTGGCCACTATCTATCAAAATCACTCTTGAGGCCAAGGGATTATCATAACAGCTAGCTTCCTAGCTGCAGTTACACTTGCTCTTGCATGGTTGCAGAAGTGGAAAGCAAGCTGCTCCAGCAACTCCCAGCTTGGAGGCATGGCATTAATTATAAATAATGCAGCAAGACCATGTGAGAAGGAAGCTTCAGGGTTTTTTCTCTTCTAAGTGTTATATGATGTTATAAAGGCACAAATACTGTTGCCTAGATAGATTGAGTGCCTTAAGAGAGTTTAGGATCCCATAAACTAGCAAACTGCTGCTATAGCACTTCACTCGGGATGAAATTCGAGTAGCTCTAACTCACCAACAAGAAAAATTTAAAGAGTTCCACACATATTAAATGAATAACTAGTCTCGATCTACTGGGAAAGAGTCTCATTTACCTCGAGAGTACTACGACTATTGCTGGGCATTTTCTCGTGAGTTAAAAATCTTCTACAACCTAGAACTGCCCTCTAAACATCTCAAGGCAGTAAAGCAAGACTTTTCCTAACAGAAGAGAAGCTCTTACAGATTTAGAGCGCACGATTGTAAAGATATACTTTCTCAAAGACAAAAGAGAGCACACAGAATGAAAGAATGACAGACAGACAAACTGAGTACCTAGTCCTCACCTACGCACTGCTGGGTGAGGCCAATCAGGCTAAACTCTTATTACATAAAATTTTCTTATATAAAGCTTTTCTAGTTTATATGCACACTGTCATGACAATTAAATTACAAAATTTGGCATTTTAATTGCCACAAAGTGCATGCAGTTTGCAAGCTATTTCAAAAAATTTTAGTAGATCATAAAAATGCAAAAAAACATAAAAATACATTGTATTTCACCATAAAAAAGTATGTATACATTAGCCTTATCAGTTTGACACATAATTTTAATTCCTATTAATCCATCAATTAAAATATTACCATTAGGACAAGGCACCTAACAAGGGTAGATTGGCACCAGTTGCTCTTTCCTTCGTGCACAACAAAAGTACTTTATGATAGTCTTAATCTTTATCATGCACTAAAACAAGTCTCAAGGAGCTAAAAATTAACATCAATGATGATAATACAATTAATGCTGTCTTAATATTTCGCTTCAGGCAGCAAATAAATTTTCACAATGTAAAAAAATTACACAGGTAACCAATAAAAATAACTAGAAATAAAATAAAACATTAAGGGGCTTAGCCTTCCAGATTTAAAGAATTTCTATGTGATGTTGCAGCTGGAAAACTCTTGGCTTGCCTTGCTATGTTCACTGACTTTGAAATAGCCACAAGAAAAAGGCACTCAGCATAATGTGCCAAAGAAGCTCAGATTTTATCATAATGTGAGATATCGTATAGAAGGAAATTTAGGAGGTAGTTAAATTTGGCAAATTTGGCATTTTAATAGACATTCGCCAAAATAAAAATCTGCCATTTTGAGCCATTATTCGCATACTCAATGGCACATGGCCACAAATTCACCAAATTAAAATTTGCCAATCACAAAAATTTAGCAATTTGCAAAAAAAATTAGTCCCTCCAAAATTTCCTTCTGTACGGTAAATAAACATGTAGGAACCGATATGTAGATACACTAGACAGAGTTAAAAGAATCTACATGTATCTATCCTGTAGATGTGAACCACTTCAAAGCATAATTACTACCATGAAAAAATTAAGAAATTGTATGCATATTACTGAAATGTGAGGTTTCAATTTAATTGAAATGGTTTTATATCTCTTTGAGAGTGTCATCACTCATCAGTACAATCTGTACTTTAACTTCTATAGGCCTCTTCTGCCTAGCAACGCTTTTTAAATATTTGGTAATAAATGAAGACATGTCCAAGCTATAGGCACATCTGCATGTGTAAGCCTAACCCATGTAGTTTAATTTTTAATTAAAAATTCATGAAAAAAAACAGAGCAACCATAGTACAAGTACATGTAGAATGTAGAATGTATCTACTAGTCCCCCACATGTACCCGTATGGTGCAAGTCAAATAATCAATACATATGTATAGTACAACAGATTATTGCACACACAACACGGGTGGTTAATAGCAAGAGTATATACCGTATAAGATGAAATGTTGATGGGGATTTAATATTGGCGGATTGACAAATTTACATTAAAAAACCAAAATAAAATCCGCAAGCAATAATTCCATTCATGCGTGTGACCACACCCACATTAATTTTAGTTAAAAGCATGGTTAAAAGCACCTAGCTAACATGGCTTTACTATGTTTCTTTAAGCCAGTCCCTAAACCAGGTAATAAAGAATACAATCTTCCAGAAAAGGTACAGTCTTTCGCTGATAATAATGTTTTCCACTAACCACAACCGCTTAAGTAAAACCCCGCCTAAGGGTGGGGATATAATTAAATTGTTAGAAACCACCAATAAGCTAGCCATCACAAAACCACCAAAAAAAACTCCCGCCAACAAATCATCTTATACGGTAATGTCCTTCATTTGGTTGTCATCAATTTTTAATTAGAATTATTTTTAAAATTGTAACCTCAAACCACGCCATTTAGGCTTCTAGCTAGGACATGCAAGTATTCACCTGGCACCTGCATACTATTAGTACATATAAAATACCACATTGCCCTCTAAAATAGGTAAAAAATTGTACTAGACAACAAAATCATCATTAAAAGTAAAGTAATGTATGCATGTAGAAACAAGCACATTCCTCTCTTTCTCTCTTGATTGCTACAACATTTATTTCACTTCAGCCACTATAATGCTGTACTCAATCTACTATACATGATTTCTTACCCTCTCCTCTTTTTCATGAAAACTAGCAGATAATGACATTAGAGAGTCTCTTTGATGAATGGAATCCATTAATTTTTCCCATGTTGTACTTATTTCATCAATTGTATTAGAAATAAGATGGGAAGATGGATGATTTAAAGAAATTAAGCGTTGCCCTACTTCAATGACACGGTTTATCTCAGCATGCTTATCCTAAAATAAAATGAACATTATGTTCAGATATGAAGGACCTCACATTAATCTTTCTTTGATAAAGTTCAATTTGCAACTTAGAAGCACGAGCTGAGACTACATCTGTACCAATTCCAGTTATTTCACATGATATATAATTAATCTGATCATAAACCCAAAGTTGATGCTGCTTAATAACAAATAAATCATTGAATACTATACATACATATGCTATTAGCTAACCTGAGAGGCATCGTTTTCAAATGTTTTAAATTGCAGGACATGATCCAATGAATCGCCTTTTTTCTTCCATGTTTCGTTTAAGTAGAAATTCATGGTTTTAAGAGAATCACAGAGCTGAAAAATTTGTGCAAAAGCTGCATCAAAGTCAGGGTTAGTTAATGTAGAAGACTGTAGCAGAGCAACATCATTTTTAACAGTAGTCAACAATGATTCAAGCTTATGGTTATCAAACTTCTCTAATAAGAGTAGATGATTCTTAACAGCTTTCTTGGCCTTTGAAATAATATGATAGAATAAATGTCACAGTTAAAAAAGGGAGACAATGTACATGTACCTCTTCAAGGTCAACAGATACTACATCTTTAGCAATAATGACTTGTAAATCACTGTAATTTTCCTTTACAGACAACAAATGAGTCATTAAATCTTCTAATTTCTAAAAATAATAACATTCCTTAAAAAATATTATCATAATACATACATGTCAGTACAAAATAACTAAAGCTGCAACAGATATGCATGGCATTTTATTATCAGGATATTCTGTTTCAATTTCTTTACTATTTTGCTTCATTATTAACAATAGCAACAGTTGAACATGTATGACAGGAAGCATTTTACTTGCCAAGATGTTATTCTTGTACATGTACATGTACTTCTTGTACATTTCTGGTAGTTGAAAAGCTTAATATAATTTAAAAATGACTAAGAAAGTTGGTAGCTTCAAAAGCTTTATCATTTATTTCAAGTCATTAACTGATGGGACGCATAAATGAATGATCAAGTCTAGTTACAATTGCAATGTATTTGACCCCAAACCTGGTACATGTACATGTAGGCATGTATATTATTATTATCCAGATACTACTTAATAAGTAAGTTTTAGGTTAATCAGGATAATTATTTGTGTCAGCTCTCAAAATAACACTTCATGCTTAAATAAAAGATGGCCGGGCAATACATGTACCATACATCCTTAAATAAAAAAGGGTGTGAACAAGCGCCAGGGTAGCAATAAAATGGAAGTAATTAACCACGCATGCAATTATGTCAGACCAACCATATGCAATTTACATGTATCTCAATAACCATACATAAAGCATGACATTTGTGTCCACCAGCATGATGTACATGTACCTACACATGTAATTTAAAAGGAACAATATTAGTCTCCAACCACCTTTAATTTTTTTTCTAGGTAGAACCCTGTATATATGTACTGTACTAATGGCAGAAGGTAATAAGCATTACACTAAATCTTACCTACATGCATAAATTCTAAACAACAACTATAGCACTGAATCTTAAATTCTCTATCATTATTATAGAGCATATCAGTAATGCCATATTATTGGAAATAATGAATTATTAATACCGTACGGGTAGAAAATTTAAAGGGTATAAAATTTTGGTGTTTTAGTGAAAACATCTTAATTCTTAAATTTCGAGGGCGGTAAACTTCACGTTTTTGCACATGCACTTGCATTAACTCATTGATTTTCATGTGCTGCGCATGCGCAGTGAGCATTTCCATGGTATTAATTTTCGTGGTTGAGAAGTCACCCACGAAATCCGGGAAATTTATTACCCCACGAAATTTTATACCCGTACGGTAGTACAAAGTCTTCCTTTACAGTGTAACTGCCCCCATTTTTGAGGTATTTATTTTATTGGCTTAATATGATGGCTTGACCATAGTAATAATGCATACCAACTCCAATTGTTCAAAAAATTATTCACTGAAAGTTGAGCTTTCAAAAAGCACTTTTTTCTTTCTGCCATAATACTTCTATCGGTGGAACTGGCTAAACGTGATGTCATACAAGGCAAAGCTAGCTGCATCTAAATCCATTGCTGCATAGGGGGAAATGATCGTTTATTCTCATGCCTAGTAATGTAATAGCACTAACTTTAAAATTGGGATCAATAGCTTTCATTATTCTAAGCATGCAACTGCAAGAAACTGACTCAAAATAGGAAACAAAAAGATTCACTTACAAGTGATATTTGAACTTTTCTTGCAGTTGCATGCTTAGAATAATGAAAGCTAATGATCCCAATTGTAAAATTAGTGCTATTACATTACTAGGCATGAGAATAAAGGATCATTTCTCCCTATGCAGCAATGGATTTAGCTGTAGTCTCACCCCGCTCCTTCGCTACCTATGGAGGAAGGGTCTGGAGAAATGCAAGGTAAAAAAATGTGTGCTCATGCAGAGAAATTCACGTCTCAATCAGATTGCTCAAACCACGTGTAGGACAAGAAGTCATGTGACCAAAGAGCTCTGTTTCAGACAAAAATGAAGAATGAGGACTAAATGAAGGAAGAAAGGAGCCTGTAACACTCCCTGGACTTCTTTCTCAAAGTTTAAGAGCAGCATTACTGTGCCGCTTACTATAATGACGCCATTGCACTTATGACATACATGTAATAGTAATGTCACGTGTTTACATTAAAACGTCATCAATAAAAAGTAAATACTATGGCGCTCTATGAAGAGTTGCTACTCTCAAATCTGCAACAGATGTCTAAGAGACTCTATCCTCATCTTTTCTTAGCTGCAAAGCATCTGTTTAAGCTGTTTTGACGGAGCTGGTCTCTTCTGTCACATGATATAGAGCTAAACACATGTTCTTTGCACATAATTTTTGCGTGAGTGTCTCCAGACCCTTCCTCCGCAGGTAGCGAAGGGGTGGGGTGAGACTAATTTAGCTACATCTCTGCCTTATATGACGCAGGTTTAGCGACCCCTACTGACAGGAAGTAATATGGCAGGAAGCAAAAAGGGCATTTTTGAAAGCTCATATCTCAGTGAATATTTTTTGAACAATGGAAGTTGACATACATGTACAGTATTACTATAATCAAGCCATCATTGTAAGAAAATTAAATAAATACCTCAAAAAATGGGGGCAGTTATACTTGAATGACAATGGCACTAAATACATTTAATGAAGTAAAAATTAATTAATGTACATCATTTAAGGATCATGCAGTTTGTACATGTACATTGACACAGAAATCTATATGAACTGCAAAAGACTTAATTTCCCATCAGTTCATCAAGATTAAAAACCTTTACACCAAAGATTTTAAATCTGTTACTTGACCTTCTTTGCTACAGGAAAAGACTGTGGACAACAGGTCAGCCTTATTTTATTGCAAGCGAGACTTTCTGCTGTTTCATAGTCAGCACTTTGTAACCACACTCACATACATGTACATATAAATTAAATATTGTGGAGTCAATAAAACACTAAATTGGCAGTTCCTAAGTCTCAAACAGTGTTGTAACTGTCATTGATAATAACCATAAATTTACAGTACATACATTGTTGTGTAACTATATAAAGTAATAAATACTAATAATTACGCTTATAATAAACTAATAACAATCAATGTATCAAATGAAATCAAGTACACATCTTCCTATACAAAGGTTTTCTACATAATAAAACTCACTTCAATAACAGATATCCATTTAAAATGATCATACTCAAAATCACCATTTTGATATGTAGGAACATTGCTACGAGATATATAATGGAAAACGTCTGCAGAATGCTCCAACAATATGCACTGCTAAAACATATCAAAGTTGCTGCATCTTAACAATTGCTAACCTTAAAGTCATATTTACTCTTTTTAAAACTAAAGTTTACTGACGATCGCCCACGCTGCCACATAGATTTTGGTTTCATAATTATGACCTGATGAACATACTCAACAAAAGTAACCTTAATAATGAATAAAATAATAACAATTGATCTCTTCTATGAAATTACTTTGATGACTTCCAAAGTTTTTTTGATCATAGACCACGTCCCTTGCCTCACATCAACCAATATAGTAAAACCAAACTTTCGTACTTGATCGCTATATATTATATCATGGAAAAAAACAGTCAACCTGATGCTTTCATCTCTCACCTTGTAATTTCTTTGAGGTAACACAAAATTTTTCCTAAATTAAAAACAGTGAAGCTCTGCTGTTCTACTGCATGAATAACAATTACAGAGTGACCATTATTATCTTGGGAGCCTACAAACAAAATGACACATGATGAAACAAAATTAAAATATGCAACACTTCTATTACAAAAGCATGAAATACAAAGTAACGAGTAAATTCTAAAAAACATTAAATATGGAAAACTTACAAACTGGCATGGTAAAACCACTGCAATTATATTACCCAAAAGCTCAGTAATTATTCACACAGCCACTATGATACCTAGCACTATGAATAAGCTTTCACATGTATCTTTCACATGCAGGTATAGGATTTGCTACCACACAAGTTTACAAGTACCCTCCTGTTTCCTTCCTTTTTTCCAAATTCAATCCTACTATTTCCTATTAGTAATGTTAATTACTTGCTTGTTTCCTTTCTCTTTTTTTAAATACATTATCTACATTCTGTGGTTAGGCTATAATTACAAAATGTACATTGTAAATTTATGCTGATCATGCGCTTATTATTAAAATGGCATCAAACCAAAAGCCATGGGTCATCTCCAGCTAAATTTTGTCCTTCATTTTGTTTTCTGTTTGATTTCTTTGAAACCACCTTTGTGCTTCTTGAACAAGCAAAAAGAATCATGTGCATATAAGCCAAATCGAGTAGTTCTCTAGATTAAAAGATCATTGTGGCAAAAGAAGATGCACAAAATTATTTTGAACTTGTGCCTATTCTCCAGAAATGCTCCCGCTACATTACATCACTCAGTCCACTTAAGAAGATTTCCTCAGTGAAGGAGAACATATCAAAGCCACTGATAAGACTGTACAACGTAAGATAAAAGAGTTATACAAGCATTTCAAAATGGCCATGCACCATCTCAAAAAATCTCCCTAAATCCTACATAAAGGCTATTGCCTAAATAATACATGTACATGTATGTTGTGTTGGCCCATGAATTAAGAGGTCGGTCAAGAGAAAAATCAGCATTCAGTTAAGGTTACATAAAGCATGAGTCAAATGGAAAAGGTAGAATCGCCCACACAATTGATTAAAAATCTGCCTTTAAAAACAATTTTTGTGGCTGACAGTTTACATGGTTTCGTGGGTTTTAACTTTTAATTACCAAAACCAAAAATGAAGTGCCAAAATATAACTTTCTATAAAGTATACTATTCTAGAACACAAAACTCAACTTGCCACACAAGCTGAACATCTCCATCTTGCATACAGTGTAACAAGATGTTTTAGCTTAATTTTTCATTTTCATGAACACAATTCAACAGTAGTGGTCTTACATGTCATTAATTTATTTAGGAACAGGACAAACAGGTGGGCCATAAATTCCACCACTGATTATGTGGTATGCTTTACAGCAAAAAGTTAGGTCATTCCATTGCATTTTATAATGCACAAACGTTGCTATCAAAATGAAGATAGAGTTTGAACTCTGTGTGTTGCAATTTGATATGTACTTCATGAACCAAATACTGAAAGTAAACTCATACCTCATACAATACGAGGCAAATACATAGTATAAAATCGGCTGCCTATTCATTTTAAATTTACCTTGCGTTGAATGATGATAATGATCGATGCATGAGGCATAAGTTCACTATACATGCATTATATATTTAGGGCAAGTCATCACCAACCAGCAATATGCAATCAAAGTAAAATTTACTATGGACCACAAAAGATCGGGGAGTATGAGTTTTGAGCACAACAGTTTTTTAAAACAAATACAACTACTGTAGATGTACCATATTTCCTCAAATAAAAGCCAGGGCATATTTTTCTTAAAATGACATTTGGACCTCAATAAATATTTTTAAAATAAAATAAAACTTAGCCAACAGTGGCATTCAAACGAGGGATCTGATGCAAGTGCATTCAAAAAGCTTAAAGGGTGACCAACACAAAAAATTGTATTTTCATTATGGTTTCATTTCAATGGATTTATGTACAACTACCCAATTACATGTATGTTTATAGACTACATAAATATAACTATTATAACAATAATAAACCAACAACAGACTCACCAGGCATTACTGCCAGCTGCATTTGAAGAAGGTCACTTATCTCTGCATACTTCCATTTTTTAAGAACAATATCATCTATAACAAATCAGAAGAGCAATAACATATACACATGCATGAAAGTCACTAAAATTAAATATTATCTGAACATCAAGTAAGGCACTTAGGGTGCGTGGGCTCGCTGCAGTGATGGACTCACCACATTTGCTCATACATTTATGCACTAGTAAAAGCAACAAATTGTGCTACATGTATTTACATGTTAATAGTGCATGTTCTGCACATACATGTTGTATTTATAACCACACTCAGACTCCAATCAAGAGAGCTATAAAAACTAACACAAACTATGATGGTACAGATACTAATGCCTTGATACGGTATACTGGTTTATTTCTGCAAATTTCGCGGTTTCTTGCTCAGTCAAGAAATTTTTCCACCCCAAAATTTTGCACCTCCATTACCACGTGCTGCTGCAAGCTATTCACAAAAATTAATGCTGCAAAATCATAAAAATGCAAGATTTGCAAAAACTTTTTACTATGAAAATAAACTGGTATACGGTAAATTTTATTTAGGGGTAATGCATAAGAAGTACATCAAATAATTTATGCATCAAAAATACAAGCAGCTAAGATTGCCATTACTAACAGAGGTGTGGCTTAAAGATCATACATGTAGATAATAGAGTAAATGAAAGAACTCGAAACTTCTGCATGGGAATAGCAATAATGCTATTTAATTGTATTGTTCCTCAGTAAAAAAACTATGTAGGGTGTTATACTTCTGACAATAAGATTTTTACTTTTTTTCATTTAAAATACAACATACATATACTGTAACTCCCAGAGAAGTGCTCCGATGAAAAAAATCACTGAACTATCAAGAAGCTTATATAGTGTTTTGCACTGTTAATTGCCACTTATGTAATACAATTAAATTAATAATAATTTATTTTGAGTTTTATAGCACTTTTGATTGTTGTTTTCTCCCACTAATAGAGACATTTGTTATTAAACACCAAAAAGCTTGTCAGTATATACATGCACATGTAGTCACTGTCAGAACTTTCAAAATCGTTATGTTTATTTAATTTTTCTCCCATACTTTACAGGCTTCGTCCCCTATCACACCCCTAGCACTCGCTCTAAGCTCTGGTCTTTAAACAAATTAGATGATAAATGAAGGCTTGCACTATAACTATACATGCAGAAAAATGTATAAACCTAAAGCACTCAGCTTTAAGTTTAAAAGTCCTTTTGAATCTAATTAAAATTCTTGCTTACAGACCAACAAAGTAACTAATACTTGCCTATGCAGCTAGTCCAACAACAATACAAGCATTGTAATTATAAAAACAGCAGTTTATGCATTCAGTTTCAGCTGAGAGATAGTCTCGCCACGCCCCTTCGCTACCTGCGGAGGAAGGGTCTGGAGACACTCGCAGTAAAAAGCTGTGCTATATGCAGAGAAATCCACGTCCCAATCAGATTGCTCGAACCACGTGTAGGACAAGTAGTCATGTGACCGAAGAGCTCTGTTTAAGACAAAAGAAGAAGAATGAGGACCAAATAAAGGCTGGAAGAAGCCTGTAACACTCCCTGGACTTCTTTCTCAAAGTTTAAGAGCAGTATTATTATGCTGCTTACTACAACGACGCCATGGCACTTATGACGTCATAATAATGTCACGTGTTTACAATAAAACGTCATCAACAAAAAGTAAATATTATGGCGCTCTGTAAAGAGCTGCTGCTCTCAAATCTGCAAGAGATGTCCAAGAGGCTTTATTCTTTTCTTCTTTTAGCTGCAAAGCATCTCTTTCAGCTGTTTTGACTGATCTGGTCTTCTCTGTCACATGATGTAGAGCCAACCACGTGGTTTTCTTTGCACACATTTTTACCGTGAGTGTCTCCAGACCCTTCCTCCGCAGGTAGCGAAGGGGCGTGGCGAGACTAGCTGAGAGAGTACATGCAGGTACATGTACCACCCCTTACTTTTATATTTTTAATTTCAACAACATAAAACTTATTATACAAAAAACATTTACAAGTACTAAATCTAGGTACCTTGGAAGTCAACTCGACAAGCTTACTTACTCCTTTGCCAATACATGTACATGTATATATACATGTACATCCCATAATAACAGATTATAGTAATGAATGCCATTCTACCGCATAGCAGAAAATTCTTGTGGCCTAAAATTTTTGTGGATATTGCTTTTTTTCATTCATAAAAATAAAATCTGTGAAAATGGATTTAACACGGTTCAAAATGGCCAAAAAGTAGAAAATCAAGCCACAAAATTGATTTTTCGACAGATCTGCCAAACAATTGGGCCTAAAAATTTCCTGCTGCATGGTATATTTGAAGCAAACACATAAGTCCAATCAGTGACAATTTAAGTCAAGGTACATGTATTAGCATACAAAACAAGGGTCTAAGATACCATAAAATGAATTCAAATATTAGAAACACTGATAATGATCATGCAATGCAGCCATTATAGAAAGTATTTAGATTGGGCTATGAGTTAACATTATGTGGCAAAAACATTAACTTTCTTTCTGTGCCAACTCAAGTACAAATGAGTTTAACTCTACTCACATACCACAAATAGTGTTAGCAAACATGAGTAGGTAAAAATTTAAAGAATGCAAGCAAAATAGCATTACCAGAATTCAAAATTTAACATGGGCCTACTGTCTATGTCATTAGGTCAGGCTAAAAACACTCTAAGACAATTTTTCTTTAATCACTTTTTAGTAAATTTTTCTTCTCTCTCCTGCTCCTTTCACTTTCAATGTCCTTGTTGTAATTGTAATTCATTATCATCCTAGTAATTTATTGATTTGTGTTTTTCTCTCTCTACTTCTCTTAATTATGTTGTTATTCTTTTTGTTTTTGTCTGTTTGTTTATTTATTTTGTACAGGGGATCAGATCCTGTTTCTGATCTACCTTCAGTATATTCCGCCATTTTATTTTCTATATTTATTATTTCTGTAAATTACATGTATACTGTAAAGTTCTTTAATAATAATAATAATAATATTCATCAAACAAAAAGATTAAAGGCATCAGTTACAGCATAAAATATACAGTGTACATACATGTACATGTACATGTATCAACCATTGAAATTCATACTTCATCAATCAAATATAAAGCTCTTCCTTAACACCATCAAAGAAGTCACTAACATATGTACATACAGGCTAATTTTTACATGTACATGTAGAGAGTAAACTGTGACTCTTCATGTCTCTTATCAACTTCAACGAAATTATTGCTTTAACCACAAAAGGAAATATCCTATCTAAGGCTGCGTTTACACAGCAACGCAAAACGTATCGTTTTTAAAACGATACACTTTGAACACCGTTTTCGTTTCCATAGAGTCCTATCAAGATTCTATCACGTTTTCATCCGTTTCTGTGTAAACGGAAGCATAAAACAGGCACAAAACTGTACGGATTGCATCGTTTTCGTTGCTGTGTAAACGCAGCCTAAGGTTTAAAATTACCTATCAAAACTCAGAAGCCCTACTAGACAATTTCTTACACCTTAATGTCTAAGCAGAATTAAACATTCTCAATTTCGTTAGTTTAAACTTTCAATTTACGTGCACGTGATCACTGTTATGAGGCATATATGTATGCTAAAAGTTAAATATAAACAAAATAATTATAAAAGACTCAAAATAATAATAATAAAATTAATGTCCAATCCACATGACTACAACAATGTACTGTGAAACAAAATGCTACAATTTAAAGGAATCATAATCACCTTTCCGTAGCCCAACACTTATCGTACTTACCTAAAGTAGAGTAATCTTCAGAACTACCCAGAGATAACTGACTCTCTTCTCTTTCAAGATCTGAGGGAAAGCCAACCGGAGTAGCCATTAGATGGCCTCGGGTTGATCTGCAGGCTCTAAAAAACTTGCCGAGTACCAAGAGATTTAGTCTCGTGTAGCTACCAAAGAATTAGAAGACCGAGCTATTCGATGGAGAGATTGTACATCTATTTCGTCGTTTAGATTTTTGTCAAAATCATTACTCATGTAATTGGCATGCTTACACCTCCTCCGCAAAACTAAAACCACGCCTCTAGATCTACCAGGGCGCTTAGGATCACTCTTTTTATGCTTTATTAGTGTACTGCAAACTTTTCCCTGAACTTGCTAATTTAGAATTTTGTGATCAAATCATACCATCAAGAGTAAATGTAGATAATAAATAACTAGACATCTAGTAATATATTATGTATTCTCACAAGGCTTGCCTTCTTCAGTTCTTTAGCATAGATGTATACATAATAATTTATTAATTAATTATTTTAGATCTAGATGTGCATCTACAATGTAGATCCAATAAAGTAAGAATAATCTACATTAATGTATTAATATCAATAATGTAAAATTGTAAAAAAAATTCACATTTTGCCAAGTCTTGACTGTTGGCATAGCCACAAAGAAAGTACATTGTAAAATCTCATGAAGCATTGACAGAATATTAATTCAATTATTAGTCCACCCAAGTTTTTTACTCTGCTCATCTTGTCTCTGTATTTGAGCCAGATCAATCTCCTGTGGTACTAATCCATTAATAAAAGCTGGTTTTTCTGATGCTTCTGGTAATAAAACTACATTGTATAAATCAAAGTAGAAGAAATTAATAACTGAATTGTAACAAACAACAAAGCCTATGTAATACATGTAGCCTTGCGAGTCCAACATGTCTCATAATAACCAGTAACAAAAATTTTAAAAATAGGTATTACAAAAATAAAACAAAATACAGCAATAGTTGTTTAGTAAACGTAGCTTTTTCATTAACAATGACAAACATTTTAGTAAAGTACATTAATTTGTCCAAACCACAAATTAAATTCTTTATTCACAACAGAAAATAAGACAAAAGTCCTCAAACTATATAAATATTTATAACAACAATTGAGATTGAATAATGAAAAAGGATCACCATCTTAAAAAACAACTACATGTATTTTATATGACCTACATGTACATGCATAATAATGCTTTAGCTATCATAAAGTTAAATAGTGATTAGTAATTGTATCTATTCTCAAAAATGAATGCATCAATCAGATCTGGACCTCCTATAATAAAACAACAATGTTGCTACTCATACGTAATAAACTCAACATTTAATGAGGTCAAATCACGGATATACATGTACAATACATAGTATCGTGAGTTAGACCATTCCCCAGCCTACAGTCATTTGGTTGGTCCACTTTAGGCTGGGGAATGGTCTGGCTCACGAGACTACAGCATACACATGCACCAGAATAAGTCACAACGCAATGACCCCTGTATCAATTCCATGGGAGTGGCATTAGGTCACTGAAAGAATCCCTGCTGTTAAGAAAGTTATTTCACTTTCATTTGCAAGCCTGTTTTGTTACTTCGGTTCATTCCTCCTGTAATTCACTATCATTATCTACAATATAAATCTTGTTATGAAATGTCAAGAACTCAAGATCCTGTTGTCAAGAAACAACATTTTCTGTAGCACCATTTTTCTAGCACAATAACTTTTTGTCCAGACAATATAGGAAGTAATGGGTTTTGTCACAGGAGAACTCTAATAAAAATGTTGTAATTAGGTTACTAAACAATTTTTATAACTATTTTTACTTTGCTTTCATTTGTTTGGTTGGTATGTATGTACTCTTTTAGAACTGGCCCATTGAATGCTACAAACTTTCTACATGCTTTATTGTCAGCTGCTTCATTGTTCATTTTCTGGGCACATATACATGCATGCATATAGTCTATGGTCAAATAATGTATTGGTTTATTTTTGCTGTAAAGTAATTTCAGCTGCTAGTACATTTACAGGCAAATAAAATTCAAAGGTGAAATACAGTACATAACGCATGCATAACACACATACAAAGGTACATGTATATGCATCAACAGAAAGTCTGAAATACTACATAAGACTACTAAGATACATGTACATGTACTACATGGCATGCACTGTATTAAAACAATGAAAAATCTTTTATACAGGATATTTTTAGAGGATTAAACTACATACATGTACTGCACATGTACAAGTGAGTGTACAAGTGAAAAAGAACTACAGTACATGTGTGCACAAAAAGCTGGGTTAAAATTCCCAATAGGTTTGCATTTGAACAAGAATTATTACAATCTTATCTTAATGTTCTTACTCATGTTACTATTTGCTTGTAACAGTAACAATACCAATAGTGTAAACAAAATGAAGTACACTTAAGACAATTTTAAAAAAGAAACTTTACCCCAACGGGAGAGAAACATCAAGGATTATTTTTAAAGCAGAAGGAAAAAACCTCAGTTTCAAAAAAATTAATATTAAAATGACTGCAACAAAAATCATGCAAACATACCTTTATATACATCAATATCATGTAAAAGAGAGTGGCAAGTGACAGGAATTGATGGACAAACTCTCGAAATTAAAGTTGAAAGATTTTCTCTTGAACATTTATTTTGAGTGGCCATTTTTTCTTTCAGGATGCAATAGTCAGAATCAGGTACACTGTATGTCTACAAAAAATTGTTAGTCAAACTTTTGTTATTCAAATGCTCCTTTCAGAACCAAACTTTTGTGACAGACTACATAAGCAATTAAGTAGGTCCATGTGAAACACTAACAATCATGACATTAATCTGTAAATACATGTACATTGTGGGGATATAATTCAGATATGAAATGGGCCAGTTCCTTTACCCTGGTATAAAACAGTATAAATACCATAAGATCCCACCAAAATGGCAGGCAGTCAGGAATCACGAAAAAATATACGGCACTATATACCAGGTATTTACAAATACAGCCAACAATCAGCAGACACAACTCAAACTTTATAAAAATCCTGTTACTTAATAATTTTAAAAACATAAAGTACAGACGCTAACTATAAAAAGGTTAAATTTTAATCTATTCGCATGTACATTAAATTAGCTCTTCCACAATAGCATAATAATTTTGCCATAAATAATTATTGATAAAATTGGAACATGATCTAATACTCAGTATGACTATAATGAAACTTAATAAAAACCATTAAAACTGCACTAAAAACAGGGAATCAATGGCAAACTTGTTATAAATAAATGTGTATTGCTTCACAATTTCAACACATGTAAAACGATTACTCAATTAAAAACTCACTGGAGTTTTCAAAAAAGTATGATTGTCAGGATAAGATGGAAAGTTAGCAGAAATATGTGGCGGATGCTTCTTATGAGATCCAACTTGTAAAACCTTGCCAGGCAAATTAGGATAGCTACGTAACTCTAAAAAATATAAACAAATACTACAGATACATGTGTATGTATTAATAACATTCATACGTCGAGGTATATGCCTTCTCTGAGGTCTTTGAGCATACTCTTCCAAATTCATAAACCTTGCTCCTAAAACAAAATTGAAATGACAAACAACTTATTGAATAAAACCTAGTTCAATAAATGCTAAATGAATATCAGATACAGTTGGAACTGATCGCTGAGCAACTTCACAATAGACATTTGATGTGTGACCAATCTCTTTAATATCTACAAAATATACATTGTTTTGTAAATGCACAAAGTACCATATAGTTACTTGTTATAAGTAAAAAAGCATCTAATGTACAATATACTTAGTACAACATTAAAATACAAAATATAAAATGAAAATTAAAATTAATTTTGGCAAAAATTATTTTTAGTGCATTGACAAAATACTATCACATAAATTGTACATCAAAATCGTGACTGTATGCTATAACAAAAGAGCCAGTAATTATAGAACATGCATTTTACAAGGATAGTCTACATGCATGACTTAAATTGCATGTACATGTAAAAATCAACTAAATAAATTCCTGTGCAATAAACAACACATGAAGTAGACTGAGATCAATCTAACAGATAAACAGCTACCGTATAGCAGGTTTTTTGTGAATAATAATTTCACAAATAACCCATATTCAAAAGCTTGTGGAATTAATTTTCAAGAATTTTTCCTATTCTGCTATCTTTTACCATATTAAATTGATTTTCAAGGAACTTAATTTCACAAATCTTGAAAAATCTGCAAAATCTGTTATCCTCAAAAACAACAAGCTATACGTTATTACCAATACATGTACATACAAAATCAAAATACATACAATAAAGCTGTGGCACTATGTCATTATAGTGCAATGCTGAGCCACTCTATCTCACTTGTCATTATAGTGCAATGCTGAGCCACTCTATCTCACTTTAGTGACTTCTCTGTACACATATAATGATCAATAAAAACCCTACAACACAATGTATCTGCTAGACTGCTTGGCTCTTAATCATACACCAGGAACAGTAAAATTAATAGCAAACATACATGTATAAGCAAGCATCATTATTAGCTTTATTGTGAACAACATTATGCTAGTAATCTGCATCAAAAAAGCAAAGCTACATATATGCACATGTATCATGTGTCAAACATCCCATATACATTCTGTAGCCGCAAATTCATGTTTTTTAAATTATTGTAGAAAATTTTAATGTACATACAATTTATCAGTATTAGTTTTAATGGAATTCAGCCAGCACAAAACCTAATTCAAACATAACTAATTGGAATCTTAAATTTAGCATTCATTAAAAATTCATAAAGTTAAACATGTACGACATCACCAAAAGGGTGTGTGTGTATTAATATGGGTGTACATAATGTGGGAGCTACAGGCTTAAGGTGGGTTCCTAATATGACGCACTGTTTTTCATGTGCAAACGTCATAACCAAAAGTGCTGTAGAGATGAGTGGGAGTATGCGTCATTGCATCAGAATAGAAAGTTTTTAACCTGACACATTGACACGTGCTCCCATTGGTTTATACAGAACTTCCGGTCGTGACACACGTGCATGCATCATATTGAGAACCTGCCTTAAGGCCTAAAGCCAACAAGAATTTATGGGAATTTATGGGAATTAATTTTTTCAGCATTAATTTTTATGCAATATTAGCCCCACACATCCCAAAGCAGGATCGCATGAAGAAGACGGCACAGGAACTGGTATGTTTTAGGTTTTATATGCTATTAGGATTGGGATACGGATATAGTTTCTACATCTCTTTCACAGTACCGTCTTCCATCCCAAAGCATCCTAAAGTTACCGAATGGTTATCCAGACTAATTAAACTTATGTATATACATATACAGTCTACACCCATGTGTTGCAAAATGTAACAATAGACAAAAAAAATATAATGTTGGCAAAAATTTACAAGATTGTAATACTTGAGCAAGTACTTCAATGGCCTCACGGTTTGCAGAGACATATCCTGCCTCAACGCACATAGCAGCCACAGCAGACTCCATTTTTAATTCTAAAGTGGGCTTGCCAGGATCCGCCCCTAGCATGCACCACCTACCACCACACCTCACACACCACTTCGAGTTTGGAGAACTGAAACTGTTAAAAAATTTTAAGACACAAGATCCTACTAAGCCATGAATGAGATTGGAGAAAGTGACATTGAAAGCTTCGTTTCATCTGGTGATATAGACGGCCTTGCTGTATTTTGTGAAGAAACTGAACTAAAAGTAAAAATTCATAATTATAATGCATAGCCATCTACATGTATAGTATGTATGTATATACACAATGTGGGTCTAGTGCTGTCTTGCAGGTTGGAAAAGCCTTGGCCAAGACTCGGTCAAGTGATGGACCATGGATCTTAAAGTTGGCAGCCAATCCCAGAAGAGGTGTGCCCTCTTGATGTAGGTTAGGGTTTAGTGTTTATAATTTAGCCATAACACTTGTGGGGCTGTCTTCTTTATGTAATTCATTATTAGAATAATGAAAGGAATTGGAAACTCCCATCCCTGCCCAATGTGGTTGTCATCACCCCATTGACAGCATCTGTGTTTGTCTGCATTAGTGATTGGTCATAATAGAAAAAGGCTAGTTATTTTGAATCAATTAACTCCTACCCATGTTGCCAGTGATTTCGATGGAGAAGTGCAACTAAAATTACTACATAACTAAGTTATATTTTTGTAGTTAACGTGATACCAGGAGTAGATAATAATATTTTTTATTATCTACCCTTAATGATATTGTGGTATCAAAAGTGATGCCGAATGCATGACCATGTAAATTTGTAAAAATTTAAATGCAGCCATTAACTGACCCTCAGTGACATTATCTTTATTGTTGTTTATAGTCTATAAATTGTCATCCTGTACCAGATGTTTACTCAAGTCTTTTGGCAGTATATTTGTTAAAAAATGAATTGTAAGTTTGTATTATATAAATTTGTGGAGATTTTTATTTCACGAATCTGGTAGATCCATGAATATACCGTATAACGCTTTAATTTGGCAGAGTTTTATTTTGGCGATTGGTGGTTTGGAAGCAGAATCTCCAATATTAAAACTGCCAATTATTAATGTGCATGCTTAGTAATGCACGTGGTCACAAAAATTGACAAATTAAATACCGCCAATTACAATTTTACAGGAAAATCACCAAAATACAACGCCGCCAAAATAAAGCGCTATACTGTAGCAAAGTTAATGGCATTGAAAGTTTCCAGCTACATGTATATGGTATAAAAGTTTCAATGTAGTTGTACAATGCTGTATTTATTATAAGTACAATGACACAGATTTACAAACTATAATTAATTTTAGTGTTTATTTTTAAGCTCATGTTTCTCTGCTCTATACACTTTGATACACATTGAAGTACATGTATTTGCTTTTCTCCCAGTATTTTTCATGCATCACTATAAAGAAGGTATAGCAGATTTTGTCTGTGGGCTAAACTTTCGATTTTTTGTGAAGAGATCCAAATTCATTGCTTTATTAGCAAATGCTATGATCACCTACTCCAAGAATTTAGTTAATTTTGTTTTTGGAGCTTTAAAGGACATACCGTAGTTTTGTAAAGCGCTTTAATTTTGTTGAGCTAAAATTTTGCGGATTGATAAAATCAATTTTTGCAGAAATAACTTTGTTGATTCACAATGTTAGTGCCACACCTTTAATGGCAATTGAACATTTAGCGGATCTTTAATTTTACGGTTGCCTACTAACCTGAGAAAAAAACAAAGTTTTGCTTCATGAAAATAAAGCACTATACAGTTGTCTGATGACTTGCACTTCAGTTTTTGATCAGATACATGTAACTGCCGTCTCATTTATATGCTTTTTTACAAAAAAATACATACATGTATAAACCTATCTGAGCTTTAGTTAGTTTATACTTACATAATACTACAGTATGCATGTCCATTCGTTTATGTAGTACCTAGAAAGTAGCTAAAAGTATCAAGTTTTTAGATTTATATATGCCTCATTTTTCTGCTTTATGTACACATGTACATGTATGAGTAAAAATTGCATTAATGGCTTAATCTTTAATCAGTAGTTACTTTCATTAGTTTCAATTCATGTTCAATTGCAAACTTCAATCCTGTATTTTTATGTTCCATGACATTTAAGTGAGTCTAGAGCATAATTATCAATACGAAAACTGTACATACATCTGTGTAGTAAAATTTATTGGTGTTGAAAATTTACTAAACTAATTGGTTGGCAGCCTAAATTTTAGCAATTTATCATCTTCCACATGGCATTATATTATGCAATAATTGAAAAGTTTCTTAATTTGACATTTTGCTGAAAATGCCAAATTTATTTGTCACCTTATATCAGATGTAATGCATCCACAAGCACAATCACCAAATACATGTACATGTATTAATAATATTGCAAGTGTTATCTTCTATGATCGTTGCTGTATAGCAAGAAATTTTTGTTCCAGAAACTTTCGTCATCCTTTCAAGCAGGCTTTACGAGATATTTTCGTAGATTTTATTTTCATTTTGCCTAAAATAAATATTCACTGTCACACCCACTTAATTAGTGCCACGTGTATGGTTTAAGAAGAAAGAATGTCTATGGTTTGTGGTTACCACATATAAAAGACAATTAAAGCCCATCAGTTGGAGTAAGAATTGCCTTTCTGTGTCGAGCCTGATGATGTCACAGATTGCTATGCCATGGCTGAAGTGAAAAGTGGATCTGCTGCAGGTCAATAATTTTAGTTACATTAAATTTTCATAGTCTAAAAATTTCTTTTGAAATTTTGGCCAACAAAACAAACGAAAATTAGCAGTCAACGAAAATTTGCTGCTATACAGTATCAATGCTGCAATTTGAGATCAGATTTGTACTTACCTTACTTTTTAGGGATCATGCAAAGTTACTTTGGAAACGTATTCCTGGTGATGTAAAAGTCAGCCATCCAGAGATTGGAAAGTTGTGGGAAATTGGTACTAAACTTTGGATTCATTCATTCAGTGACGTATATTCACTTATTAAGGACACAACTTGGCCAACTCACATAGTTCCTATACTGGCTATGTTAAACGGTATGATATTAATACAACATGCATATTGTACTGGCATTCTAAAAGTGCATATACTTGTAGTACATGTATTGTGACTATACTGTCACTGCATAACACTAGCACTGTGTACTGCTCTTTATTTTAGCAATTTTTGCAAAAATAGTATAATAATTAATACACAATCGACACCCAGTATACATTTCTTATTGAACCTCAAACTGCAGCTGCCAAACTAAAATGCCATAAATAATGGTATGTAACTTTTGCAGCTCAGAATTTAATGTAATCACAAAATAAAATTTTGTTCTGTAGAAAAAATTAGAAGTCGTGTTCTGCAACTAATTGGATGTGCTTATTCAAATATCAGCCTCAATCAATTTTGTGTGCTGCTTGGACTTGAGTCACAACAAGCATTAGAAGGTTTTGTACCATACATTGTATGTATTATTAAGTAAAGTTTTTAACTTTCAATGTATAGTTGCTGCACAACAAAGATGGACATTTGATGAGAAAGTATCTGTAATTTACCCAAAGAAGACCAAATCTAGCACAAAGGAAATTGAAGAACCCCAGGCCAGATTAGCTGAATTAGTTGACATTGTTTCATTTTTGGAAAATTAGTGTTGGACCATATACATTTCGTCATTACATGTGCATGTAGATCTATTTGTGGTAAAATCATAGTATGACTAAGTAAAATACACATTGTGTCACTATGAATACATGTATTTACCTGAGTCATGCATAGGCAAAGGTAAAGTGGCCATCCTGTTAGTGAGTGGGTTTGTGTGCTAATTCACTTAAACTCAATTTTTGAGCTGACAGAGACTGCTTTCTTATTTGATGCTGCTAATGCACTTATAGATATGATACACATAACAGGTACATGTATAGATGTATCTGTGAATATAAGTCAACACATTATAATTAAAAATCAGCCACTACAGTTACTTGAGGAATGAATGACAAAATAATTGTTACTGTACATTAGATATGTCATTATTTAGTAGCACTAGTAACGAGAATGTAGCCACTTCTAATACTTGATTATCTTGAAGGTGTGCTGTTTCACCAGTAACAACTACTTGTCCACCAATGTATAATGGACGCCTTCCCTCATTTTTAATTGTAAATATGCCATCACTGTTTAGTCTGATAGTAGCCTGATGACGAGATATTTTATATGCTGGTCCCTCCAGTGACAAGTCAAATGTCACTTGTTTAGACTCTGACTTCCGTCCAATTGTAACTTCATGTGCTCTCATCATGAACTGCACAACACGCCCCTTTAATATAGCTAGCACACCTTCATCAAAAAGAGGAGATGGTGCCACACTTAACATTTCACTCCAAACTGGCATCTCTTTCTCTAGCTGTAGCATTTCCCTTTTTGCTTGTCTGTCAGATATCATAAGTTCTATAAAAGTAGAATTATTATGTATGTCCATTATTCTTAAAACTGACCCTGTGCAACAGCTTCCTCCTTGACATCTTGAGATTTCCTATTTAAGAACAACAGATAAGATAAAATATAATCATCATATTTACACAAGTTCCATATCATTTAGCAGATCTTCTGCATCAGAGAAGTTGACAACACTACCAGCAGGAGGAACAACATCAACTAAAAGAAGATAATAACAAGATATGTACCATATACCAGTGTTTTTTAAGGGTTGCAATTACGGCAAATTTCATGCAATACCAACTTGGCATGTGACAGAATTCGCATAATGAAATTTAACATATTAGAAACTTGGCAGAAGTTGCAAAACATAATTCCCTTAAAAACTTAAAAGGTATAATTACCATGCTGATCACACAACAGATTATAGTGCCCCATAAGTACCCAATGATGATGTAACGAAGTAGCTGATCTGCAAGGGTGAAACACAGCAGGAAAATCTGCTAACAACTGTTGAAAGGTTTTTAAGTGGCCTGGGTCTGACTATACTATAAAGTAATACAAATATTGCTTAAAAGAAAACACTCACAGATGGTATTTTAGAAAGACATATTTCCTCATCTTGGCTCCAAAGAGCATTGTTCAGTGCCATTGTGACAACACCAGGATGTAAGCTTCTTATGGCATCAATAGCCAATCTACACAATACAAAAATTGTTTGTTCATAAACCCTTTACTTCTTTATAATAAAAGGACAGATACTCATAGCATGTAGTGAAATAGCTGTATCACTAAAGCTCCGTAAGATATAAAATTACAATTATACTAATCTGTCAATTTAGAAATCTAATAAAGTTTCGCTCTACAAGAGTACCCTATAGGAAGTTCCTTGCATGTTCCTTGCATGTTCCCTGCATGTTACCATGCAGTTCCTTGCGTGTACTGAGATGCGCAAGGAATTGGGACGTTTTCTTGCATGTTCCTTGCAAGGGCCTTGCGTGAAACTACTTTACGTTCCTTGCAAGAGCCTTGCATGTTCCTTGCAAGGACCTTGCATGTTCCTTGCACATTATTTCCTTGCATGTTTCTTGCATGTTAATTCCTTGCATGTTCCTTGCATTTATTTCCTTGCATGCTCTTTATAGACCACGGTAATCACTTATTTATACATGTAACTCTTAATAATAACTATAGTGTCAAAAAGTTACTTCACATGTACTATACACATCATTTACATGTATACACTTATTGTTTTAATGGCTTTAACTTCTTTATCACTGAAAAATAAAGTCAGTTTTCAGTTAAGGGCAGCTAAAGCAATATAGATAAAATTAAACTCTCTCTTCAGTCTCCTTTTGTCCTGTCCATACATCAGTAGACTGTGTCTTCATGATAATCTTTTTGCTTTACTACCTGTATCCAGGAACAAAGATAATCTTGCTAATGTATATATACATGTATATCTTAGGGAACTATAGCAGCATTACTACATGCTTACCACTTTATTTCCACCATCATAACTGCTTATGGTTTCAGTTCGTGGAAAGACACCATTTAGATATCTTGATTTAAGTGCTAGCTACATTAGCCAAGCCAAAGGATTGTCCAATAACAGATAAGCCATTCAAAGTAACATAAACAATCCGCCCCTTTTTTGTTTTCTCCCGCCTATTGGCGCCTAAAATAACTACCTGCTTAAATTTTGTATAGGCACGTGATGCATGCTTTGATATGTACATGCATGCATGTATGTATCAAAACTTTGGTACATATCAATTATAGTGTTATTGTAGTACTATAATTTCTTTTAATTCTGAAAACTAAAGTTCAAAATAATCTAGTTCTAGAGTTTAGTTTTTATTCTATTGCTCTGGACTTGTCTTTAATAAGTTTAGTTCTATAGTGCTAGTGCAGAAATAGATTTCAATTTGTTCTGGTATTATGTACTATGTAAAACTATGTAAAACTATAGTATAAGGTAGTTTAAGTGTATTTCTAGTTCTCACAGCTATATTTTAGTAAAAGTAGTACTAGTTCTATAACTATGAAAAATGTACATTCACATGTATGAAACTATGTACATTCACATATCATGCATGCATATACTATATGCATGCATGGTGTATGCTTGCATATATTATATGCATGCATGCATAAACTGCGTGCATGCATGGTACATGCATGCATATACTGCGTGCATGCATGGTGCATGCATGCATATACTGGGTGCATGCATGGTGCATGCATGCATATACTGGGTGCATGCATGGTACATGCATGTAATACCACTATAAGCATGAAACATGCACTTTCCATGCATGTACCATGCATGGAAAATTCATGGATTTGCTATCCTTGCATGTTACTAGTCGTTCCTTGCATGTATAATGCAAGGAACTTCCCATAGGGTAATTGGATGCTTTTAGTCACTAACTATGCTACAGCCATACAGCAAGATCACACCACAACCTGAGGTTAATAATAAGGCCTCAGATCACTTAAGGACATCAGGGCTATACATATTAACCTCCCAGTATCAACTTCTAAGCAAATGGCACAGCGTTTTCAATAAAATAAACAAAATTAGACTCATATTTATAGTGTACATTTTGTGCTAAATCAATGTTTCATATTCCAGTACATAGATGCATCACAATGTACATGTACATCTAGGTCTCCTGCAAACTGGGCCACATATGCGACAATAATAATATGGCAAAAAGCATCAACCCAGGTGTGCTAATTTTTCATACAAAACACTGACAGTGAAAGGCTATAATAAAAACATCTTTAGACCATTATAGCACAATTAGTATAAAGTTTAGATCAATAAAAATATTCTCACTTCGAAATTTGAGGTTCATATAGTAATGCATGCCACCTTTCTTCTATTTCTTTGAGAGTGAACCTGCATGAAAATTTTACCCCTAAATGCACAGCAGCTAAATCATTAGTCTAAAAGAGCCAAAAATTAGTTAAATGTACACAATGGCATTTCTTCACTTGCAAGACAGCGCTGATTAACATGAGATCATCTGGCGGACGCCATCGACCTAAATCTTTAGCTGCAGAAACAAACTACATGTACACATTCGAATAGTATATAGAACAACACTCTACAAATAAAAGTACCTTTGGCTTTACTTTTTTCTGGCTAGCAGTTCCAGATTTTGAAGCCTAAAAGTAAATACAAAACAAAATCTCACTGCATTGATAATGAGAAAAATCTTTTTAACTTTTTACATTTGAAACATTCTGTTAAATTTGTAGTTGCATCATGTTAAGATTAATGGCATTAATTTTAGTTAATTTGACATTATTATATAGGCGGTAGCCTATATGTAGGATTGAGGTTGATTTTTCAAGATGGCGGCCGTTTTTATGATTTTCAAACACTCACAACTCTTTTATCTTACGTTGTACAGCCTTATAAATGGCTTATATGAGCTCTCCTTCACTGAGCGATTCTC
>NW_003546435.1:88834-146071 GCF_000090795.2 Amphimedon queenslandica | reverse complement strand
TTGTGGTTTGACGCCATTTTAATTTATGCGCACGTGATTAGCATGAATATGATTAACATAACCACATAATCATAACAGAAAGTAATTTTATAATTTAAGAAAAAAGAATGGAAACAAGTAAATAAAAAACATTAAAAATGGAAAAGTAGTAGGATTAAATTGTAAAAAAGTAAAGAAACAAGAGGGTACTTGCAAAGTGGTGTGATAACAAATCCTACACCATTGCATGAAAGACATGGCTTCATAGTTTATCATGTAGTAGCCTGTGTGGATAATTACAATGCTTTTGGGTAATATCTTTCATGCAGTGGTGTAGGATTTGTTATCACACCACTTTGCAAGTACCCTCTTGTTTCTTTACTTTTTTACAATTTAATCCTACTACTTTTCCATTTTTAATGTTTTTTATTTACTTGTTATAGTATAGGCTTAAACTTAAATCTGCGACAGGTCAGAATAAATGCTAAGAAGGGGCATGTATGCATGTACCATGAATATATACTGATGCTTAAACAGTGCACACATACAATACTGCATACTGCATAGAGTGGGGAAAACTGATGAACTTTTAATTTGCAATTGCTCAATGACAAATTTGCCAAATTTAAAACCACCAAGGACCCAGTTACTTAAAATCTCAGACTAAACTTATGTGTCAAGTTTTTAGCTACACTAAAGGTCATAACTATGGGCTATCGAAAAGTTGCTCTATGCACAAATTGAGGAGGTGAAGAGACACAATTTCTATTAAGCACAAGGTCATAATTATGATGTTGATATCTTGGATATTGTTGGCAAGGCAATTGTTTTTTTTTATCTTTTTCCTGCATATTTCACATTATAGAGTTCTTGAATGGATGTAGGATCTAAATTGTTTGCCATGTTGGGTGACAAGAAATTAACATATAGATGAAAATTTGGCAGAGAATTAAATTTGGTGCATTGGCAGTTCAAAATAAAACTGCCAATATTATAACCGTTAATAATAATTGCAATGATGGGTGGATCCCATCAGGAGCACATGATGATACTAAAAATGCCAAAATGGCAGAATTTCCAAGTATTTCTCACTATTTCAGTCAAGACTATGGGCAAAGACTGCCAAGGAGAAGCTTCAAGAAGAGCTGACATTGCTTAAAGAAAATAAAAGATAGTACACCACCAAATTATGAGACCGCCAATATTATATTTAGGTAATTTGATGCAAAACTGCTGAAGTTTAGACCGCCAAATTTTCCGGCTATACAGCACATGCACATGCAATGAATGTACATAATAGAAACAAAATGGGATTGTTTACTGAAGATACATCATATTTGGCAGCAGAATATAACAGAGTCCTGCACTCAACACCTTCATCTCCTACCTTTCTCTAATGTGAAATGGAATTTTTCTCCATTCCACTATGTACATTCTTGCCACCCAAAACGGCCAAATATTAAGCTCCACCCCCTTTAATTAATTCAATACAAGAGCTCTATTGGAAGTATTTTTGATTGTAAAATCCAAGTACACTACAGTGTGTGCAAAAGCTAGAAACTACTAGAACAAAGACCTTTGCATTGTTTACATTGTTAATAAATTTAAAACAGGATGCAAGGGGGTATCACTTGATACTGTATAGCACTTTAATTTGGCGGAGTTCTATTTTGGCAATTGGCAGTTTGGAAGCAAAATCGCCCATATTACAACAGCCAATCATTAATGCGCATGCTCAGTAATGCATGTGGCCACAAAATTTTCCAATTAAAAACCGCCAATTACAATATTACAGCAAAATCACCAAAATAAAGAGCCGCCAATATAAAGCACTATATGGTATGGTTTTATAACTAGGACAAAGATAAATCAAGTGACAAATTCAGATACTAATCATGACATCAAAGGTTGTTGTGGAAGATAATCAAGAGATAACAAAGCTCAGTCCTTTTCTGTGAATTCTTATTTTTAGCTGTCCATGTTTATTATTAGCCATATACCTTATATCCTTAAATAGAAGCCACATTCGAATAAACGCCGGGGTAGCAATAGAATTCAACTATAAATATGCAACAGTAGTCCAGGAGTAAGTCAGTAGTCTAGTGAATAATGCCTGAAGTTCCAAAGTCAAAAGCATCAGGTCACGGGTTCAAATCCCGCTCTGGGCCAAAGTTTTCTTTATTTTTTATATATTTTTTCAAGATCTAAATACCATTTTAGGAAATAGACGCCTGGGCTTTTATTTAAGGAAATACGGTATCTATATTCCGTTTTTAACTACCAAATCTGTTTATACATGTACATTACGCCATATACTTCAATCATCTTCATCCCAGTTGCAAACATTAGTACAGGTTTTATGCAGGTGACATTCCACTTTAATGAAGAACCCACCACCTTAATGCTCAGTTTCATCAGAGATATTCAATTTATTTTAAATGTGATGTGTGGGATGGCAGTACTCACTGTCGTAGAGCTCTTTGGTATAATATTTGAGCTCGGGCTAGCTTTCATTTTCTTACTAGTACTTCCTCGTGAAGAAGATTCAAAGTCAATTACTTCATCGTCCATTTTAGGTCGCTTTATTTGTCTCTGAGACGTCCTTATGGGAGGAGCAGAGCCAACAGTTTCAGTTTTTGTCAACTTCGCGGTAGTACTTCCTTTCTTCATTGCATTTGAATATACTTTCTTCACTGTTTCTTCTTTCTTCGAGGATAAATCATAAGTATCAGGGACTCCAGGTGAGAAACTATGAGACTCCATCTTTTGTCAACCGCACCCTAGCTAGCCTTGCCTTCTTGTGCCGTCACTGCCGTGACGTAAGAATGCATGCTCAGCTGCTTAGACAATCAACTTTGACTCACCTGATTTTTTGTAGATCTAAATAATTATCATCATGACCTTAGTAGACACGGACTGTATAGTGGAACTAGAAATGGCTGATTTGAAGGAGAGCCCCAGGTTTCCTCGTAGAATGCTTTCTACAGGTATTATTCCCAATGTGTGTACTGTGTACCTATATTCATAATATACATGTACATGTATATGCATTCTACACTAACATTCATAGTCATAATACTTTTTAATTTTTCATCATAACGCCAGGCAGCATGTACATTTACCGACATTTTTTGTACATCTACACGTATATCACGTGTCATGTGTTTAAGACATAGTGTCGTCTGATTGTGTGGTACCAAAATATATATATAATATCTACGCATTTTTTAGTTTTTGTAGTTAAAAGAAGGGACACAAAATATTGAATTTTCAGAGTGTTGACTGTTGATGTATTTACACGTACATTCAATATATGGTTCACAAACATTTCATCCATGAATTTTAAATATTAAGTTAAAAAAGCAAACTCTAAATGTTTGCCCCATAGATTTTACTAGTCTACCTACCATATATGACACTAGAACAGCAACTGAAAGAGAAGGCCTTGATTCAAATCTAGCTAGCTTTCCCTAGACTATTCAAGTATCTGGTACCGTATAGCTAGAAATTTCTATTGCCCAAAATTTGTGCTAATATTGCAGATTTGGAAAAATCGCAGGTATTTTATCCTCAAAATTTGGTAAACAATTTATTGGCCAATTTAAAGTAAAAGGCATAGTAAAGTTGCACAAATAAAATCCGCAAAAGCCATGTCGTGTGAAAATACAGCCTCCAAAAATGTAGACTGGAACAGCATGATAGGCCTCACTAAAACAAACAAGTACCGTATAGCTAAAAAGTTCTGGCCCAAATATTTTGCAAATTTATGTGTGCATTATCATTATACTGCATACTGCATAGCATCGTATTTCTATTTAATGCCTGTGTTTAGGAGGTTCATTTCATAAAGTTTATGCAATACTTGCATGTACCCTTCCTAAATAACCACTTCCATTTAGTTTTTCCCAACATACACTGTAGCTTAAAGCCTTTAGAGCGACAGTTTATATAGGCACAATGTTTATGTACATGTAGCTAACCATTAAGAAAAACTTGCCTTTCACTGCATTCAATTTTATATGTCATATCAATTGCTTTGCATGAAATAATGAATTCATCCTGACGCTGAAAGATATCTTTTTTCGAATCCAGCTTTTTATTAGTGAGTTTTCATACTTCGTGGCAGGTAGTGGCAATCTTTGATTTGTAAATTACTGATCACCTTGTTAATCATTTAGCTAAATTAATTTTTGTCTATAAATTACTACAGTATAAACGTACATGTATCTAATCTACTTTTATATTATTCTCTGTCATAACTGTGTAACATGTATTTTAAAAGCAGATTTACATTTTAAAAGTGTACGTTGTATGTTCATATTGGTTAATCATGTGAGGCAAAAAGTAAAATATTTTTAAGTTGAATTAAGTATTGAAGAAAATGATATAAATAGTAAAGATACCATTTGCACATCTGTTTTAATGACCAAGAGTAGATGACAGAACTTTGTAACTTAATTGTAAATGTACTTTTTGTTAATTTTACTAATTACCTGAGCCATGCGTAGGCGTAATGCGAGGGTAAAATGGTCATCCTGTCTCTGTATGTGTTCTCTTGAAATTGGTTTTTGAGCCAACACTGCTTTCTTGTCTAGTTCTGGGGGCTGGAAAAAGTTATTCCCCATCAATTGCTTTTCCATGGAAAAAGAAGCTGGCAGTATAGCCAAGTGTAGTTTATTCCTTTATACTTTATAGCTCTTTCGTAGTTAAAAAGGCCAGCAGGATACATTAAACAATTAAACAAAACCTCGTCTTTCATTAATATGAAAGGAATTGCCCCAATCATTTTCGTTTTTAAGATATGATAACCCAAACAATCATACTTTGTGAGTTTACACGAAGCTCTCTTCTCCAAAATTAGCGACCAGAGTCTTTAAGTATCTGGGACTCAATGAAAGTTTGTATGCAATAAACAGAGCCTAACAAATGTATGCTAAACTGTTTAACAGTCAAGAAAAACTAAAGCTTTTTTACCAATTAGCCCATGTACCACCATCAGTTGTACTGTGTGTGCTGGTGTAGCATGGCTTGATTGAGCCACACCTTCACATTTCTGCAGCAGTAGTGCAGATTTCTGAGGCTTTTTTTGTGTCTCCAAACTTCCACTAAGCTTCACTTAATCAGTTAAAGGGTAACTGCCAAATATTTTTGGGTATTTACATGTATTTTATAACCTGACCATAACAATGTGTTCCAACTCCCATTGTCCTAAAAAATTATTCGCTGAGATATGAGCCTTAAAAATTGCACTTTTTGCTTCCTGCCAATTTACTTCCTGTTGGTGGGTGTGGTTAAATGGACATAATTAAATGATAGATATTAGAGTGAATGAAAGGGATTGGAAACTTCCGTGTTGCTACATTGACTTTGTACATCGCTAGGCAATGGATGCGGGTTACCCCTTTTTCTTAGCAATGGCTGCCAACTTTTAGCAAGAAAGCGTCTTGTTTGTGACCTGTCAAAGGCTGTCATTAATCAGTAGTGTCATTGTTTGTCATGATTTATATGAGATAAAGTAGAGGAAACATGTCTCTATCCCCCAGACAACTTCTGTAGTGCATTCATCATTACTTACACTGATTTTTTGCTCTTAAATGACAGTGATTGCAACTACATTTTGTTTTGTACCTTTTTCTTGAAAGTATGAAACAAATGATAACAACTAATTCAATCATTCAATAGAGCATCACTAGGTGGAGGTTAGTGGAGGTCACCTACTTTGTTTCAATTGAAAATATGATTTCGTCTATCTGTAATGATCAATTTACTGTTAAGTTTGAGAGGTTTGTTTTGTACCCTTAACTTAAAAACTAAACGGTCTGTGACATCAACTATCACACTATTCTAATTGCTTAGAACATACTGAAGGTTACTGGCACACTTTCAATCATTATAGATTATAAATTACAGAAAATATACAATTAAACATGTAATATGGTGATTAATGATTGACAGTGCTGATTAACAATGAATTCCAACTGCAAACATCATGATTGCCACAGCAGACAACTTGGGCAAGTAGGAAGAGTGTCCCTCTACATTACTGAAGGGTTATCTGTACAAAATAAGACAATATGCAACCAAAAACTAATGAAATGCATGCCTACCTGCTTCACTTCTCCAGCCATTTTCAATTTTACATACGATTAATTAGAGCAAATTGGCTTAAAATTAATACGGTATAGGTACATTGTAACTAGCATTTCCAGCCGCGAACGGTAGTTTCAAATTCCTTTCATTTACTCTATTATCTATGATTAAATTCATAGATAATAGATTATAAAGGGATTGGAAACTGCATGGGCAGCCTGTATAAACTAATAGAGGGCGAAGTTATCACTTCCTGCATCCTAATTTCTCCTTAGCAATGGGAGAGGTCCACTTTTCTCTGTTCATAACTTAGTCCCAGTAGTTGCAAAAAATCAACAAAAATATGCATAAAATACCTTACTACTTCTATATTTATCAATCCAAATTTCATACAGTTACTCAAAAGTAACAAACTGTTTCATTCATTACTAACAGTGGATATCAAGCGGGACCTCTTTTCTGATGTTCTGTACCTTTCACTAAAATGTCTCTTGTTTTACAACAAAGTAACAAGCATAGGACAATCAAGCACTTTGAGTTGCATGTAACTAGGGTATTGTCAGACTTGTAGCTCATAGATCTTTTCCAGAAACTCAAATTTTGTGCTGTGAAAGTGACAAAGTTTTTGTACCTTTTTCTCCGAAACAATAAACATTTAAGCTAGGAAAGAAACACAGGGAACAGGTAATACATTGCTTTAGTTAACTGGCTAGTAATGGTATTGATATGTTCTTTTGTAATCCTATAAATTTGTCATTCTCTGGCAAGATTTGGCTCTTGTCCTTTGACTTTCACCATAGTAATTATTGAATGCAGAACATTAGAATTTATACAGTGATGACTATACTGCCTACGCAGTTACCAATCCCTTTATACTCTATTATCTATGATTAAATGTAGAAGTACATGTACATGTAGTTATGTTTGCAGATAACTTCATTTCTTTATAGGTGGCAATGATCCTTTATTCTCATGCTTTGTAATCTAATAGCACTATAATTTAAAGGTTGGGATCTTTAGCTCTCATTATTCTAAGCATGGAACTACAAGAAAACAATACAAAATAGAAAATAAAAGATTTACATCCTTGTGGAATTTTGACTTTTTCTTGCAATTGCATGCTTAGAATAATGAAAGCGAATGATCCCAATCTTTAAAATAGTGCTATTACATTACAAGGCATGAAAATAAAGGATCATTTCTCCTATGAAGGAATAGAGTTATCTGCAAACATTCCTACTATTGCGTCATGTTTAGCCACACCCACTGACAGGAAGTAAATTTCCAGGAGCGATTTTTGAAGGCTCATATCTCAGTTAATAACTTTTTTAGCACCATGGGAGTTGGAACACATTGTTATAGTCAGGTAATCATTATAAGACCATAAAAATACCAAAAAATACATTGCAGTTACCCTTAAAAACTGTTATATACTAATTGTGGCAAGGGTATGCACTTTAGTGCTCTCATTTTGCATTTTCATTATTCACAAAATTAAATTCCACAAAAGAGGTGTGGCACATTAGGAGAAATGGCTGCTGATGATAATTAAGATTCAGAAAAATTTATATCAACAAATGGTAAATCTGAACAAATTTGCAAAAATTTTACCAACAAAGTACCGTATAGTGGGAAATTTTGGAGGGAATTTAATTTGGTGAATTTGCCGTTTTGATAGCCATTCGCCAAAATAAAATCCGCCATTTTGAGCCTTTATACACATGCTCAATGGCACGTGGCCACTAATTTGCCAAATTAAAATCCGCCAATAACAAAAATTCAGCAATTCACCAAATTTTACTCCCTCCATAATTTCCCGCTATACGGTAAACCCTTCGGTATACATGTATTTCAGTTTTATCACTGGAACTACATGAATGTGTAATATTTTACAATTTACAAAATTATGAACTTTAATGTGCTGATTCTGATTTAAAGTTGAGGTCACTTTTCCAACAAGATATACCTGTAACTGTGATGTACATGTACATGTAACTGCATATGTGTAACTTGTGTATACTGCATTACATGACTTTCCATTTTACTTTGACAATAGAAGTCCCCAGTGATTCCAAGGGTCAAAAAGTATGTGATGACAAGCAGAGTTCAGCATATGTAGGTGTTTATAAGTTGCTTGTATATAACGATACTGCATGTACATGTAGGTACAAGCACAGGTTGACTCTCGACATCAGTTTGCTATGTCTCCTTGTATGACAGAAAATCCTGAGGCAACACACAGCAAGTCTTCAATAACCACGAAAGGTGGTGATGGAATTAGTAAAAGTGTTGACATTCACTCAAGTCGTGGTGGTCAGTTTTCAGTTGCCGCTAGGGATGCATCTTTGCTAGAGAGGATTGCTCACAAAGCAACTAAGGAGACACGTGTCTTAGAACCCCATGAAGTTTTTATTGAATTGGAAGAGCTACAATATGATTCTATGGAGAGTTTGGAATGGAAAGAAACTGCACGTTGGATTAAATTTGAGGAAGACGTTGAACAGGAAGTTGGTCGATGGGGACGTCCTCATGTATCTGCCCTAGCATTTCATTCCTTAGTTGACCTGCGGAAAGGGCTTGAAGAAGGTTCATACTGTGTTTGCAGTTTTCATAATGATTATTGTTTCATTTCAAACTTGTGTATAGGTTGTGTCCTGCTAGATGTGGAAGGAGATAATTATCCTTCCATTGTTGATGATTTAGTAGTTTATCTTGTTAAGCATAATTATCTTAGTGAAGACAGTGTTGATTACGTAGTTCAGGCTCTTTATATGAAGCACAAGTACTTACATTTTAATATTTTAAAAAATTAAGCTACTGTTTTCTCTGTTAATTAAGGCACCAACATGAGACTACTTTATGGAATAAATTGAGGCTTGCTGCAAAGACTGCTGATGGGAAACTGCATGATATTGGGAACCAACTGCGTCGTAGGTACATTATGTGGTCATTGTTGCTTGTCATTTACTGCAGCCATGGGTAGTAAAGGGTATGGATTGGAAACATGTAGTAGCGCTATTTAAAGGGCGTGTTTTAGGTGTTATGTAAACAATAAACAAAAAATTAATCAAACGGACATGTCGTGACCACACTCACCATGCAAATGCTAGTGCTACTGTTAGGAGCACTCCTGAGTACTTTCTTTCATCCATATCTAGGATAAAGAAGGAGATTTCAGAGAGTTACTTTTAGGTATGTTGTACTAATACATGAGAACAGGATGCTTTCATATTTAAGGAAATGAGCCTCTTATAACTTTTTTTTCAGGCTATAATACCTCGTTTGAGTGTTTTGTGTACCTCTGCCACTCATATTGGCTTTTCAGTTCAACCAAACCCGTCATCTACTGAATGGTACAACTATATGCTATAGTTTAGTATGCTTTTTGTATCTGCTATGATTTGTTGCTATAATATTGAGGTTGGATCAGTATCTGTCATTTTGTATCAAATAAAATGATACTATATTTAATAGCAGATGTACAAAAAGCATACTAAACTGTAGCATATAGTTGTACCATTCAGTAGATGACAAATTAACAATTAATTGTTAATTTGATTAATTAACAATGGTTTGATTATTTTTTGTTTATTGTTTACATAACACCTGAAATGCGCCTTATAATACAGCACTATTGCGTGTTTCCAATCCATACCCTCTACTATTCATGCTGCAGCTAATGCATACACACGTACATGTGTCTTTTCTTACATTGCTTTGTTTACCACTATATGCAGATATCAGTCACATGACACAATCGCTGAAACTGAAGCCAGCTCACAGCTGATTTATTCTACTGATCAAAAAGAAGTTAGTGCAGAGTTATCTTCACCATCATTATGTCTCCACTATACACTTGTAGGTCTCCCCAACTGTAGATACTATCGACAATTGTGCCTCTGCTATTCCATTTAAAGAGCACTCTGAGCTTGGTACAGTTATACATGTATGTATTTATTATTAATTGTTTTATTTTTTACGCCATAGGTACTTGTAATAATCCTACAAAGGCAAACACTTGTGATACTGAAAAATCTAAAGCATCGTCTAATCTTATAATGTATACACAAAATAACAAAGAGAAGTTGTCACACTCTATGCAAGATCTTCTTCAGAGAATACCGGAAAATGCTGAATCATTGGCAGTTTTAGTTGGTGGAGTTTCTTTTCTGAAAGAAACTCTTGTTGTTTTTTTGCGCCTAAAGCATAGTCATCTATTAGGCAATTTAACAGAAGTGCCCATACCTGTTCGCTTCATTTATCTAGCTCTTGGTCCACCTAACTCTATTGACTACCATGAAGTTGGACGTGCTATGGCAACTCTTATGTCTGATAAAGTATGTGTATTTGCCATCCTAATATATTTTATTTTAACTTCATTTTGAAGCATTTTCATGACATAGCTTATGCATCATCGTCTAAAGAAGAGTTATTGGATGCAATTGATGTATTTTTGGATGGTAGCATTGTCTTGCCCCCTGGCGACTGGGATCAAGATCTTATTTTACCACTAATGCATGAAAGACATGAAATGAAACGAAATAAAGGTATGTTGTGTTTGCAATGAGTTTAATTTTTATTCCAATACTAATAGAGAAGAAGCAATTGCATTCTGATCATGATGAAAGCATCAAGTTTTCTTGTAAACCTTGTGGAGGATTGTTTCATGATGTCAAAAATCTAGTGAAGCGCTATCCCAGTGATTTCAAAGATGTTTTACATATTCAGCCTTTATTGGCTATTTTATTTGTCTACATTTCTTGTGTTGCTCCTGCTATTGCTTTTGGAGGTCTCATGGGAGAGGTCACACACAACTTGATAGGAGGGACGGAAACTTTAGTTGGGACGGGTCTTTGTGGTATTGTTAACGGTTTGTTTTCAGTGCAACCTCTGTCTATTTTAGCTTTTACTGGGCCATTGTTGCTCTTTGAAGAAGTCATCATTGAGGTTAGTGCTTAAAATTATTTTATTTCATGTTCATTCTTGTTCAGTTTTCTCATTTGTTACATATTGAATACCTGCCTTGGAGAGCTTGGATTGGACTTTGGGCGATGTTTGTTATTTTACCTTTTGCCATTTTTGAAGGAACCTTTTTAGTAAAGCATTTCACTCGTTTTAGTGAAGAAATTTTTACTGGAGTTGTAGCAGTGTTTTTTGTTGTAGAGACCGTAAGAACATTGAGTAGAGTAAGTATTATTCCTTATGTTAATCCTATAGTATTTATCATCAATTTTGGCACATTTTAGATATTTCAACGCAATCCTTTGTGTGGTGTCTTTTATCCTTGTGGTCGATATGCACAATGTACTAACATTTGTGACTGTTCATTAAGCAATGCCAGTGATGTGTCTGATTATGGACCTGGAGTAAATGAAAGCATTAATCCCGAAGTGCCACGTGCTTTTAATGTGTGCAACCAGCCTAATACTGCTCTCTGGTCAGTATTTTTGTGTCTTGCTGTTTTTTTCATTGCTGTCCTACTAAGAAAATTTCGCCAGAGTCAATTTCTTTCAAAGCAGGTCTGACAGTAAATTTTCTTTTTAGCATCAATTTTTTATTCTTCACAGGCTCGCCGTCTTGTTAGTGACTTTGGTATGCTTACTGCTATACTCACCATGGTTATACTTGCATTTTTCTTGCGTAACTTTATCTCAGTGGAAGTTCTAGCTATTACAAATGGATGGAGACCAAGCAATTCATCAGCACGGGGATGGATTATTAACCCAGTTTATAATTTAAAAGCCTTTCATATTGTAGGAGCTATAATTCCAGCTATTTTAGTAAGCAATTTATATTTGTTCTATTAACTTCTTTATATTTCAGCTTGGTACCTTAATTATCATTGAGAATCAGTTAGCATTATTCTTGGTTAATAAACCAGAACATGGATTACGAAAGGGTGCTGGGTATCACTTTGACTTATGCATTGTTGGAGTACTGACTAGTTTCTGTGGTATATTGGGGCTACCTTGGCATTCTGCTGCTCCTGTTCGATCTCTTCAGCATCTGCAGGCATTGAGTTACTTTTCTAAGAAGACAGCTCCGGGAGAGAAACCTCATTTGGAAGGAGTGTATGAGCAAAGGGTCACCAATATTGCTGTTCACGTTTTAATCAGTTAGTTTTGGTTTCAATTAATTATCATTTTTTGATTCCTTATTTTTAGTTTTATCACCATTTGCTTATAGAATATTGCGTGAAATTCCTTTTTCTGTTGCTATGGGGGTATTCCTTTACCTTTCTTATGCCTCTTTTAGTGGCATACAATTAAGAAAGAGGCTTAAGCTGTTTTTTATGCCACCCAAGCATCATCCTGATATTCATTATGTTCAGAAGGTACATGTGTACATATTTACATTTTAGAGTTTATCCGATACTCTCATTTAAAGGTTCGAACTTGGAAAATGAACCTCTACACTTTATTGCAAGTTTTTTTAATTGCTATTCTCTTTGGGTTAAAGGTGTCACCTGCTGGACTGTTGTATCCATTAGCTATAGTTCTTTTGGTGCCAATTAGAAAATTTATTGGAAGATATGTGTTCAGTCATGTTGAAATGGAAGCTGTAAGTACTAAAGTACAATCTGAGATGAAACTTTGAACTGTACCACTTTACTTTTTACCTAGCTTGATAGTGAAGAAGATCATCCTGATGAAGCCAGTGATGAAGATGTCTTTGCAGAGTATAAGCAAACATCTGTACCTTATTGATTTGATTTTAATACTTTATGTTTGTGTGAAGCATTATGTCATGCATTATGTGAGATTCGAAAAAATTTAAAATAATAGATTACAAAAAAAGGAACAACGACCCTGATGGGACTCGAACCCACAATCCCCAGCTCCGGAGGCTGATACCTTATCCATTAGGCCACAGGGTCTATTATCTTGGGAGATGTTGTTCTTATCGTAGTAGTGATCCATCCAATGGCAAAGTGTAAACGGTCACATCAGTGACATCACACGTTCACGTGAGAATCACGTCGTTATCATGTGATTCAAATAATTGGCGCATGCTCATATTGCTCAAAGTATACACATGCCCACAGGTTGGCACCCCCATTGGGGATAGGAGAGACTTGGATCTGAGATTTTTATACGTAACAACTGGAAGATGAATCTTACCCCAATTCTTGAGGCAACAGTGTCATCCAGTTAGTTTTTGTGTATGAAATTATTCTTACTTTTTTGTGTTAATTTTTAATTAATTAGGTACTGCTGACATACAGCAGGCAGAGAAGTTTCTTGAACAGGCTGCTTCACAGGATTTAGTATGTTGTTTGGTTTTATCAGTCTGATTTATGTGTGTATGTAGTGTCAGTTTCTGAAATTACTTGCAACAGAATTAGCAGATGTCAGCAAATCTGTTGTTTCACGTATGGCAGCTGGCCTTCAGCTCAAGAACTATTTAACATCTAAAGATCCAGATTTTAAATTGCAATATCAACAGAGATGGTTATCATTTCCATTAGATGAAAGACAGGGAATTAAACACTTAGTAAGTACATGTGCTTATACAGTTTCCGGAAAGAGTAATAATTTTTAGGTAATGCAAAGTTTGGGTACAGAAACGACAAAGCCTACGGCACCTCAAGTTTGCTTTCTTACTGTTATGAGTAGCTATTGGTTCTCTGTAGGTCATTGCATATATTGCCAGTGCAGAACTACCCAGTGGTGCATGGCCTGAAGTTATTGCAACTTTAGCATTCAATGTCACCAGTACTCAGAGTTCAGAATCACTTAAAATCGCGTCTTTAGACTCAATTGGCTACATTTGTGAAGAAATTGTAATGCAACATAAAACTCATTTCATTATAATTTAAATATTTTTTAAGAGTCCCAAAGTTTTGAGTGGTGCCTCCAACGAGATCCTAACTGCAATTGTGCAGGGTATGAGAAAAGAAGAACCAAGGTTAGTTTATTCTAGTTGCATATGTACAGTGAGTTTCAATTACATGAATAGTTTGCATGTACGTCTAGCAGCCACAAAGGCTCTCTACAATTCTCTCGAGTTTACAAAGTCAAATTTTGATAAAGAGGTATTTATTTTTAACATTTTAGTGCAGTTTCTGTTAAAATTTTTAGACTGAAAGGCATTTTATCATGCAAGTAGTTTGTGAAGCCACCCAATGCCCAAATGAAGAGGTTATGATTTCATTTAGTATGTTGATTTTATCACTTGTGACAGGTTGTTATAGCTGCTTTACAGAACTTGGTTAAAATAATGAGTCTGTATTATTCTTACATGGAAGCATACATGGGACCTGCTCTATTTGCTGTTAGAGAAGTAGCTAATATTCTTGTTTAATGATATACTCTTCTAGATAACTTTGGAAGCAATGCAAAGCTCTATTGATGGTGTAGTACTACAAGCCATTGAGTTTTGGTCAACTGTATGTGATGAAGAGCAAGACTTAGCGATTGAAGCAATGGAGGCAAATATATCTTTTATATAGTAAAAAAATATTACTTTTATAGGCATCAGAGACTGGTCGACCACCTAGTCAAACTAGTTTTCATTATGTCCGTGGTGCTCTTCATTTTTTACTCCCAATTTTACTGAGAATATTAGCTAAGCAGGTGAGAAGTACATGTACATTGTGTACATGTTATTGTTGCTTTTAATTAAGGCTCTGTATGTTTTATTCTTTTTATGTTGCTATTGCATTTACAAGTTTTTTTCTGTTTGTATACAGAATGTATTGTGCAAAGTATTTAACTACATGTATGTTCCTTAGTATTTAATTTTAAATATGCATTTTATTTTTTGTAGGAGGAATATGATGATGAGGATGATTGGGTTCCTTCCAAAGCTGCTGGTGTCTGTTTATCACTAATGGCAAGCTGTACTGAAGACTCTATTGTTCCATTAGTGATACCCTTTGTGAAAGAAAACATATTCAATGGGGATTGGCGATTTAGAGATGCTGCTGTTATGGCTTTAGGTTGCATTATGGAAGGACCTGATCCGGATCAACTAGCTCAGTTTATATCTGAGGTTTTTTATTCTCATGAGTACTTGCTACATGTACTTGTCCTCTTCTGTAGGTTCTGCTTCGTATAATTGAACTAATGAAATCAGATCCTTTGATTCAAGTGAAGGATTCAGCTGCTTGGACTATTGGTAGAATATGCGAGCAAGTTCCTTCAACTGTGTTACATCTTGAAGTATTAAGCCATTTACTCCCAGCTTTAATCGATGGTCTAAAAAGGGAAACTCGTGTTGCTACTAATATATGCTGGGTAATTTTTACTTGTACTTATATTGTATTTCTGGAGCCCTTGTGCAAGTTAATGAATGAGTCATTACTTTGAATTACAGCATCTATAGATTTGTTGGCACTAAGTACATGTATATTTGTTGTGATACCATGAAGTAAAATTTTCCTACTGCCATTTTGTAGTCGTAGTTTACTAAGAGTAGAATGGGAGAAAGCAATATATCTGCTTCTATTTGTCCTAGTGGCACTTATTAAAGCCCATGATCCCACTAGAGACACTGTATAATGGTCATGCAGTAAATAGTAGCAAAATTGCTGTCACTATAATAAATACAGCAGTTTTTGGAAAACAAGTTCTTTCACAATCGCTCCATTAACAATCATTGGAAGATGGACTCCATAATGGCGGCAGGAAAATTTTACTTTATTTACAGTATCACAATGAATATACTTAAAATTTTATGAATGTACTTTGCGCCAACTGGTCTATTAGAATCTATGCTTTTTTTACATGGCTTTGATTTTTATGGAAGATTCAATGAAAACTTTTTAGTATAAGTAGTACATGTATTTTTGCACTACGGAAGCTTGTTTTATAAATGTACACATGATAATGCTTTAAAATGGATTATTTGGTTCACATTATATTCTGTACTGCCACCTACTAGTATATGTTTTATGTGTGTGTGTAAATTTGATGTTAGCTAGCCTTAATGTGTCATAGCTACCATCCATTGAATTTATTAGATCCTCACTTGCAATATACTTCCATGCATATTGTATATTTTTGGCATAATTTTTTGTCAACTAATGAGGTTTGTTTAAATATGTATTTATGTACATGTACATGTGTATTTAAATTGGCTTTATTGGCCACACGTACATGTACATTATGTACTGTAGCAATTACAGTGTCAGGTACATATACTCTTACATGCATTTTAGGCATTTTCATCTCTAGCTGAAGCTGCTTGTGATTCTGCTTTACAAGCTTGCTCTACTGATGATGTGGAAACTTATGCACTGTCATCTTCCTTTGAACAGATTGTGTCAACTATTCTTGCTACTGCTGAAAGGTCATTAAACTCTATTTTTGTGTCTTGAGACCAATTTATGTTTTTTCTATAAGCCAGTTCAGTACCTGAAATACTGTATAGGGCTTTTATTTTGCTGGTACCATAAACATTTTAGAGTTTGTCCAGATTTTCCGTTTGTTGGTATAAATTTTTACAAATCTTTATCTTCTGTGTTGTGTACCACACCTCTTTTGTGGAATTTAATGTTTCAAATTTAATGAAAATATGAAATTTGCAGAACTTATTTCCAGTGAAATAAATTATAACCCCTATATGGTATATGTTTCATTAACATTTTACCATATTTTACATGCATGTATAGTCATGCACATACATGTATATCATTTTTTTATTTTTGTGTTACAGAAATGATGCAGTTCACAGTAATCTTAGAACAGCTGCATATGAAGCATTAATGGATCTCATTAAGTACAGTCCTAAGGTCAGATTAGCTTTCTTTATTGGTGTTTCTTACTAGTATTATGTGACTTAATTATTGCTCCTTATGTCTATGTTCTGAATTTGTCATGATTTAGTTTAATTTGCATATTCATGAATTAATTTTTGTAAATTAACCAACACATTATGCTGTTGTTAAAATGGTGACTGGAGTTTTACAGTCAAACCTGTGGGGAGCTGTATTGTGTTGTTACCACTCTTTGCCCTGTTTTTATATGATATATGGGGTTTTTATTTTGTTGGCATAAAATTTGTAGGTTTGTCCCGATTAGCCATTATTGTTATAAATTTTTTGCTAATCTTACCTTTTGCAGCCATTTTCTTAATGTGCCACACCTCTTTTGATCTAAAATTCATTTCCAGTGAAATGTTACCCCTACACAAAATGTGTTCAGTGTAACTTAAACCTCTCATGAATCCAAAAATAGTTGAATTTCATCACTCACTGATAATGAAATATGTAACATTTCTCTGACAAATTAATGAGGCAAGAAAAGCACTATACACAAATTTATTTACATTGTGCATACTGTATTTCCTCGAATAGAAGCCACCCTTTGAATAGTAGTTGCATCCAAATAGTAGCCCCCTCTATACTTACAGCTATAGTAATAGTAGCCGCCCTCTAATTGAAGATTGGAGCTGCAGCTAATTCAGCTTTAATTAATTAATGTGCCATGTGTGCTCGTTTGAGTGCTCATTTTTATTCTCTGGCAAGACCTATGGTTTTTCTCCTATTACTGGGTTCCATGTCTCCCAATGTTTAGCTCAAGTTAGCTTGATTTCTACACAATAGTACACACAGATGGTGAGTGATGGGTGCGGTCACATGCAGGCGTGACCGGCTAAGAGAGAAATAGTAGCCACCCTCGAATAATAGCACCTGTCGACTTGAACTGAAATTTATAACAGCTGTGGCTAGTTATTGAGAAAATCTGGTATATTTATGGAGTCTCATAAAGTAATTGTGGTGCACCTTAAGGTTGGGTTAGAATGTATGTTTTGCAATGAGAATGATAAATGCAAGAATAGAACTCTGTTCTACATATGTATGTTGCGTTTACTCATGCATTGATACAACACTAACAGCCTCAGCACATAATCTGAACCAGCTTTTGTATGATACATGTACATGTACATGCATCTAGGCCATTTTATTTTTTAATTTAGGATCTAGTAAACTTGACAATTTAAGAGCAATAAAAGAGTCCCCTTCAATTTTTGTGTTTTTCTTTTTTTATTCTATTGTTTTAACTTCTCCCTTAAATTTTGCAAGTGTATTGTCATCTTTATGACACTTTTAGGATAGTAAGCCAAATAAAATTGTTAAACTAATAAGGAACAAGTACATGTAATTGTCAGTGTTCAGAGCTAATGTATACCAGATTTTCAGTATAATGACTTTATTATGGTTATGACTACCTGTACATACATGTGTACATACAAAGTTACCAATTGATGGGTATACTTTCTCCTTTTTGTCTTTCCCAAAACTGATCAGTGTGATGCACTTCTATCTAGCTTGTAACAGGGCCCCAAGTCAGGGCAGTAGCAGACGGTATGGTTGCTACGGTTTTGGTCGGACCAAAAATCGAAAATGGCGTCCAGGGGGCGCTTATATTAAAGCTAATCAATTTTTAATTGATAAAAACCAGACACACCCTCAGCATCAGACATCAGCATGGCTTGTAGTAGTAGAAGCAGCTCGTCTTCAAGTTTGCCTGACCTTCCTGTGACTCCCACAGCACTCTTTTGGTAAAACGAAAGTAGTACACCATTCTTTTCAAGGCTTCACATCTAAATATCAATAACGATAACCTTGATAATAACAATAAAATTGCAATAATTAATTGACCATACCCCTTATGAATAATTAATTAGGTTGTCCAATTTTGCCACACGCTTTGCGCATGGCAAGAAACTGTACCACTCCCAATTTTCTTCCTACGGCCCTGCCCCAAGTCACATGTATATAATCATGCATCACCTTTAAATTTTAACTTCATTAAATTAATTTATCAAATCAATGCATACAGTTTTTTTTTTTGTAAAAGTTACCTTACAAGTATTTCTTACTTCAGGATTGTTACATTGTTGTGCAAAAGACTGTTTTGCATGTGCTAGATTCTCTTCAGAAAGTTGTTCAAATTGATGAGGTAAACCTTATATTTGTATGCATGCATGTACATGTTGATCGATGCATCTCTCTTTTTAAAATAGAATTTATTGCAAGGTCATGACAAACAGCAGGTTTCTGATTTAGAATCACTTCTGTGTGCAACATTGCAAGTAAGCATCACAATAGTATATAGTGCATGTGTTTTGATTAGACTCATCATTAATGCAGTTGTGTCACTAATTGCTGTTACTGAATACTGACCTACATGTACATGTGTCAAATTAAAATGCCTTACACTTCTTATTCATGTACCTCAACAGTTGACACGACAACTGTTTATGCAATGAACTGATTGAAATGAACATAGTGTTACTCATCTATCTGATAATATAATGAGGGAAAAACTTCTTTTTCTGTTTAGAGTCTTCTTAGAAAGATGACAAAGGAAGATGTCTTGCAAATATCAGACAGTTTAGTACAAGCATTAATAGCAATGTTATCAACATCCAGTGGACTAGTTGGTGGAGTTCAGGAAGATGCTATACTAACGATTGGAGCTCTTGTTGAAAGTGCATAAATGTAATTTGTGGTATTACTTTACATTTTTATAGGTTTGGGTGTTGATTTTTTGAAGTACATGCCCTCATTATCAAATTATTTGATTGCTGCACTGAAAAACTATAATGACGTTCAAGTTTGTGTCTATTATGATAATGTTTTGCTTTACGGTCTATTTTAAGGTATGTCAGGCTGCAATTGGATTAGTTGGTGACTTGTGTCGAAGCTTAAGTGTTAACCTAATTCCATACTGTGAAAACATTATGCAGATTATGGTTGATACATTATCTGTGAGTGTATAATTATTTTCAACTTTAACTTTGTTGTGTTTTACAGAATCCTACAGTTCATCGTTCTATTAAGCCGCCAATTTTGTCAACTATTGGTGACATTGCCTTAGCAATTGGATCTCAATTCATGATTTATTGTGCCCCTGTTCTAGGTATTCTTGAGCAAGCATCTCGTACACAATCAGAAAATTCAGTAAGTTCCATTTGTAAAAAAATCGATTGCAAATTACATGTAACTTTCATTATGTTTGTGACTATACAAAATTTTTAATGTGTTTATTAATTTTTTGCTGTTCAATACATGATATACATTAATACAGAATGACTAGTTAATGCAGGAATACATGTATATAGCTGTAGATCTTCATGCTTCAATAGCAGAAATACAAAGTTACATGTATTATGTTAATTTTGATCCAGTGACCACTAGAAGTGAAAATTGTTTGCGTAGGAAGATTATTCGAAATTTTTACAGTTGTAAGGTGTGGTTTAGGATGAAATAAATTCCAGACGCCATTTTGGTTGTGGAGAACAAACAGGCTGACATAAAACCAAACCTGTATTAAGAATTCAGGAGCAAATATGACCATATTTTTCACAGGAGAAGCTTAAAGGCAGCTGTTCTTTCTTATAACAAGCACTTTTTAGCTATTGATAGAGCTACAGCAGGTAAGTGAGGCATTTTCTTCGTGCCTCCATTGACTTCTATAACAAACTTGCCAACCAAAATGGCAGCCAGTTATGATGTGTGGGCAGATACCGTAATGAAATTTATATATTTTCCAATTCTCACTTCCATTGGTCTATAAGCTATGTTATGTTCTTTAAATATTATTTAGTCTGACTTGGACATGCTGGATTATCTGAATGAATTGAGAGAAGGCTGTTTAGAAGGATATACTGGTATCGTTCAAGGGCTAAAAGGAGATAAAGAAAATGAAGTTAGCAGTAAGTTTATTTTTCATCAATTTTGTGGAGGTACATTTCCTGTTATAGGTGACATCCAATTAATTGTCCCACATTTGCCGTGGATTTTAGCATTCATAGAAATAATTGGCAATGAGCAAGAAAAGACAGACAGTGTAATAGCTGGTGCTGCTGGACTGTTAGGGTAAATGTAAAGTTTCAATGATGTTGCTATTAATTTAATGTTTAGTGACTTACTAAATTGCTTTGGAGCTCAACTTATTCCTATTATTACCCAAAAGCCTGCTATCACTAAGCTATTAAGTGAAGGAAGACAGTCTCGAAACAAACGCACAAAAACATTAGCTACATGGTCTATGAAAACAATTAAGCAATTGCAAGGAGAATCACCAGGCTCGAAGTGTGTATGCTAATACAAATTTTATTGTACATTTATTTGAACATTTTTTAGGGCTAAATGATCAATTAGTCAGTCTAAATGGTGTAGCTACTTGTAACATTTTGTTGATTAGTAACATGTGTATTTGGTTTAATATTAATTGTTTCAATTAAAGTTAGCAAAAAATCATAATAATTATTATTTCAATTTTAAAATTCTTTATCTGCAGTTTTTCTTGATCTTAGTTACACAGGAGTATCACGAACTTCATTTTCAACATCTTTAAAAGTCCTCTTTTCTGGTATGTTGCCTGGTGAGACTAATCCGTTCTTTGTCCCTGGAACACGTTCCCACCACTTGCCTGTCACTAGCAGTAGGCCTATCAGGAAAACAAATAATGCAACCATAAAAAATTGAAATATCTTTATGATATCTATCCTGAGAAGGACAGCTTCATCAGTTGAGACGATCAATATGCCACCTACAAATAACAAAATGCCACCAACAATAAATACAGATCCCCATAAACGACTTGGTTGAAAGTCAATCAGAATTTTTGCAGCATGAAAGGCAGTACCGAAGAAAGCAAGTGTAGCCAAGTAGAAAGCAAATGCTCTAGAAAGACCACCAATCACATCAGAATCACGACCAAATTGTAAGAATCGGAAGCAGTGGAGGGACGTAAAGTTAAGTTGTTCTATATCTGGATCGTTACAGTCAACATAAACAAGTGATGACGTATTGAAGCAATCGATTTCAACACTGGTATGAGGACATGACCGCAAAGTAGTTTGACTTGTTATGTTAGCATTCATAAAATATGAGACAGCCAGCAAAAATGCAAGGGATACAATAGCAGTAATAATCCACGTAGATGGTGATCGGCTAATTTTCTGAGAACAACTGTTTTCTGCTTTCTCCGTTTCATCACTGTTTTCTGCTTTCTCCGTTTCATCACGAAAGTTATCATTTGGGCTTAACTGGAAATAGAAACGATCAAGAATGCTCCAATAGGTATATTCCTTTCCTTCGACAAGCTTGACAACTGGGAGTAAACGAGTAACAAGGACTCGAGGATCTACACTACCATTAGTAGCATACTCCAAGTAAATAGAGAATACAATAGCAGCAAATACCACAGCAAGTGGCATTACTAGGCCAACAATAAACTCAACCACTATATATGGCCATACAACTTTGTTGACTCGACGTGCATTGTCATATGCAATAGCAATGCCCCAAAATACTACCAAAGGGAATAAAACAAGTTTAGTCACATAATACAGCTTACTTACCACACAGCATTGCAATCACTGAAAATATCATTGATAAAAACACAGCAATTACAGAACCAAATGAAGCAGGAGCTAAAGTAGCACCCTTGAAATGAATTACAGGGACTCCTTTTGTAACATCAATCTTTCCTTCCACATTACCCTCATGTATGTCAGCATGGATGCCAGTTCCGCTGTCGGTTTCTTCCATGGCTTTATTACGGTCAACTCTACAAGCCAAGGACATAAAATAAGAATGACCTTTTAATGCCTACTTTCGTTTGTCGTGGCTTGGGTTGCTTCTAATAGCCTCAACGAGCAGTACAATAGCGATAGTTCCCAGTATGGAGTATGGCAAGGCTGTAACTGAAGAGGCCAACATAAAATAATACCAAATCATTTCGAAGTCATCGCTTGAGCTCTCCAAAGCTTCCACATACCGCTGATCAGATATTTGAGCAGCCACAAACCCAGCAATAGCTACATTTCGTTACAAAGTACCTGTATAATGATAAGTCTGGGGAAATGTTAGACTTACCTAAACCAATCAAAGCAAATAAAAACAAAATGGCTAGTATAAGAAAGAGAACAGAGAAAAACCACAAAAGTACCCTCTTTGCAAGACCAGCCATTGCTGCTGAATCGACGCGACAAACCCGGCTGACCCGCCCCAATACCTCATCATGATGTCATTCAAATTTTTTACAATCGAAATTAAACAATTTTTAATAATACATTGTAATTATAATTACTGGTTTGTCATAGCAGGATCACCTAACTTGATTGTAGGTGGAGAAGAAGATAAAAAATTAATTGAAGGGGTAGCTGTATCAGAAGTTGTAAAAGGTACTGTAACAGGTGGCATCGACTGAATAGAGACAGTAGCGATATTAGACGTTATTGCTTCAACCGAAGTACCTGACTGTGTTGGCACAGGAAGTGAATATCCTAATGATGGTGACAATACTCCCGGCATTGATAGACTAGGTGGTGAAGTAGGTACCGTTGAAACAGCTACACTTGTAGTTAAAGAAATTGCAGAATTATTGAGAGTCTCCAGTCCACTTCCATTTACTACTTCATCGTGTCCAGGTGTAGAAGGCACTACTAAAGGTACTTCAGGTAAACTAGGAGCCTCGCTACTAGTTGAGACAGCAGGAACTGGCCGACTAACCGGCAATGAGGAGTGACTAGTAGCTACAGGAGTTGGCGAAGGTTGTACAGGAATACGATGAAGATATCCATAACCAATACCACACCCAATACAGCCTTCTCCTCCCCAATCAGAATTAGCTGTCAATGCTACCTAATATAAAAAAGAGGCTAGTCAGAATCAGACAACACAAGTAGAGCATCTAGAAGTATTAAAAATAATGAGTATTATGTCAAAACATTGTGATTTACAACTCTTATGTGTGCAGTGTGGATCAACTTTTACAAAGAACTCACTTCTCTACATTTATCAGTATCACAATTGTAGACAAAAAGACGTATAGTTTGCTGATTATGTGCTTCAATAACAGAATAAAGGTCATTGTCGTCAGGACCCATAACATCAGCTCCCAATATGTAATCTGTATGAGGAATAAGACCTGCTACTGCAGCAGGAGAGTCTGGCTGAACTTCCTATTGTAACAGTAATAACTTAAACAATAATATATGCCATTTTATTATACATACCAAGACATGCCATACATTCTCACTGGCACCTTCAAATGAGCAGAATCGTATACTCACTCCAAGCAAGCCCTGACCGCCCCAACTACTTGAAGGTGTTAACATCACTTCTAAATAAACAAATAATTATTCTTTATGATCTCATACACAGTGAAAGCAAAATGAATCAAAAATGAATCTTAAAGCACTGCTCTCTTAAATGCATCACATGAAGTGTTCATGAATTAATATACACTGAAAATAATTACCATGCCTCAGGAAAGACTTTAATTATAACTATAGGTGAATGTAAACATTGAAGGGGCGAGCATGAGCCATTGATTCACACTGTTCCATAAGAAGATTAAAATTATAATAAATCCAGCTCTTAGCCTGCATGCATATTCAGACCCCATCTTCATGGTCGGGGTCTGAAAAGAGAAAACACACCAACTAACAACCAAAATAACCCAGTAACACATATAAGAATGTCCAGATATACATGTATAAGAAATAAAGCTATACTTTTAAATTCTAATCTTTTCTTACAATCTTCAAAGAACTATAACTTATTATTAAACATAAATAGTTAAAGAAAAAGGAAAGAGAGGGAAGGAAAATTTCAAGTAAAATTATAGTAAAAAGAGAGAGGAAAATCTAATTAAATAAAGCGTAACATCTTTGACATGGACACTTAAAATGAAAAGTACAGGGAGGGTATTCAGCTCTAAGTTGCTCCATAAAATTTCATAGACTAGTGTTCCAGAGAGAGAGATCTAAAGTTGGTAGTTTATTCTTACATTCTTAATTCTGTCAATGAGAGGACTAATCTAGAGGAGTCTTAGATCAAAATGCTATTACGTTTTCAAGCCTTTAGATAGCTCCTCTTTCTTATCTAGCTGTAGACAGTTTGTCCAGTACCCTCAAAATTAATTTTGTCCACGTGGTCCCAATTTATTAATAGTATACTAATTTATACATCGTTATCTTCTGTTCACAAACAAGACATAACCCAAAATAGACCTAGACAGATTAGAGTGGGTCTCGCTCTCGCTCGCTCCAATTATTGGATCAGAAATTAGACCACACATAATTAAATGACAGCACAATTTTTAAACACAAATATTTTCTATGACATAAATTTCCTGATTTACAGTATCTTGATCACAATAGCCAAGGAAATCATTTTCAAGATGTTAGTTATGTAAAAATAACAACAAAATTAAGCCAGATAAAGATCAAATAAATCAAAAATGCTAAAATGAATACAAACAAGTGTGAGTTCCTAGATGATTAAGTGCATTACCTACCTCTGGTATTCCGAGACTTGGAACTATAAACGACAAGTTTAACTGGTGAATCAATGTTTTGCTGCAAAATACCCTTTAATGTATCATTATCCTGATCCTGAACAAAAATTGTAAATAATTATGTCAAATTTCATATTACACGTTATCATACCATTCTAATGTCATTGACAGACACAATAAAATCAAAGTAAGGCTCTAACCCTGCATGATAGCCAGGGGAATTCTCCAGTACCTAAAAATTTGATTGTGAAGATTTTCATTAAAATTACAACTTACTTTCAGGACATGGTAACCTTCTGTACCCCCTCCAGGCACAACAGTGGACTGACTCCCTCCCATTTTTTTTCTTCAACACGTTTCCTAACTTTTCTTCCTTTATTCAATATTCTATATTAAAGATCACGTGAGACAAGTTAGTTACTTAGCAACAGAGCCATAAAACAAAGTTGCCACGCCCAATGTGATTGAATGGCCGAAAGTCCTCTTGAAGTCGAGGTAGAAGAAGCTCTACCTTTTTCAAGTAAGAGACCTCTCAATTGGAAATTCTTATTATTCCGCATGTGGTAGCTGATAGAGCAACTGAATATGAAGCATCACCTCAAGCATTACTAATAAAATCTGCTGATGAACCTGCACTTCCTCCTATTCAACCATCAGGTATATATATGATATACATGTATATTATGCTAGTATTAAATTAATGTATTTTAAAATGAATGGAACTGGGGGAATTTGACTGCACCTATAGTACTTATTGCCTCTATAAAAGTATCGTGCTATTATATACAGGTTAAATGCCAATACATGCGTTTTTACTAAACATGATTACACTGTATTTGGCATGTATACTCTATATACAATTTATCTTTTATTATGAGGCCTCAGGTGAGGGGCTAAACAGTCCTGTAATACAGCTGCATTGAGAAATTTCTTGTTCACGTTTCACTTGTCATCCAGGGACAAGTCCCAAAGATCCTTCAGGCTTAACATGCAATCGATGACTGCCGTTATGCAATGGAAAGTTTTTTGTCGATCTTTAGTTTATGAGTTTCCACTGTTACAGCATCATAGCATGTTTAATGACAAATTTTGATTGGACAATAATGTTTTGCCACGAAAAACAATTCATTATTTATAAAGTACAATAGCTTTTCAATAAATTACATCAGGCTATACAAGAATGGTAAATCTTTTGAATTATTACTTGATTTTGTGTGAACTGAACATCAAAATGCCACTCTATTAACTAAATAATCCTTTGTCTAGACGAAAAGATGAGTACCAATCAGAATAATACACCTGCATGCATATTATAATTAATTCTATATTTCTTCTGTCTTAATTGCTATTGTTTCTTCTCTTCCTTTTTGTAGCTAGTGCTCAAAATGAGAAATCGGTATGACATAGCTAATTTTTGCTTTTTTAATTATATTTAATTATTAAACAATAATCATTCAGATTGTGAAATGTGGCAATACATCATTCAATGAAATGTTAAATGCTGTTCAGTAAGTATCATTGTTTTACAGTCTAAATTCATTCAGTCCTTTTAGTTTAGATGTAAGGAAAGCTCTAGGAGAAGCTCAGAATGTAACAACACATGATATGAATTTGGAAAGACAATATCGACAAAGTAATTGCATTAATATAATTTTTTGATGTTAAATAATTTATTGTATATTCATGTACATGTATTTATTTTAGTCGTTGAAGAGAATTTTAAGCTACATGCACAGTTGTATCGTGCTAGAAGAGAAATAACAGTAAACTATTCACTCAAATCATGTGTCATCATTTTACAATTATTTCAATTATTTTAGCACTTAAAAGGTCACTTGACAATAATGGAGGTACGTGTATCTTTCTTTACATTAAAATAGTTTTTGATCTTGTTTAGTTGATACCATCTGAAATTCGAGAACAAAAGAATCGTCATATAATGCAACAAAAGAAGCATCAAATTCAGTTAGCTATAGCATTTACAAGCTAATAATTTATGTCAGTTTAATTTTAACAGAGAAATGCATCTTCAAAATAGAGTTAAGGTAAGTAATGACGTAGTATTATAGAATTTTATAAAAAGTTTAGGGAAAAGATTTACAACAACTAATGTCATTGATATCGTATGAAGCTAGATCACAAACTGTTAATGCAAAAGGGAAATATATTGACTTCAGGTAGAAGAAGATAATTAATTTTATTTTAGTTTCTTACTTAGACACCATAAACGTCATAAAACATTTCCTCTTCCATCCAAAGTAACACCATCATCACTGCATGATAAAGGATATCTGCCACCTATCCTACCTGGATGCCAGTGCTCTGTATGCAATAGCCAGCAAAGTCTTGGAGCTATTTGTTGTACAAGAGGAAAAGTATCATCATCCACAAAGTACTTTAGTAATTGCTACTTTCTTCTTTTACTATTACTGCAGGAGTGGTCAGCAAATTCTGTTGGGTGACAGAGTTATTTTGCAAAGTGACCAAATTGGAACTGTCAAATACATAGGCAAGTTAAATTTTGATGCTTTAAATCGAATTTTCATTGGAATTCATCTTGATTTTCCTGTTGGAATAACTGATGGAACTATAAGAGGACAGCAATATTTCCAGTGTCCTCCTGGACATGGCATATTTGTGCTGCCTCATGATATTTTATGTGTTACTGGTAGAAAATCTTTGTCTTCTGGTGTTGCGCAACCAAAGAATAAAATAAAGTTGGATCTTCCTGCTAGTCGTAGTAGTCAGCATGATTTTTCTACTAAGGTTGTATAAAATTTGTTTTTTAGTATTAATCGTAGCTTTTAGATGCGAATGCAATATCTTTCCCCTCCCCAAACTGGCTCACCAGATATAATAACCAATGCTGAAATGGTGCTAGATCAAGAATTACACAAGTTATTGCAGGAAAAGCAAAATGTTGTGGATTTAGTTGATTCTAGTGTTTCAGATATGGCACAAAGGTATTTACAGAAATGAGTTTAAATGTGTTTAAAGCCTCTTTATATGCTATTCCTCAATGCTTATATCATACATTGTACACGTATAGAATGTTACAGTTGAAGGCCCGAAGGCATTCATCACAGCATGACAACAACAGTGACAGTGCTGTCTCATTGGCTGAGGAAGAAGACACAAATGCAGTCAATGTTCCCGCTGACGATAAGATTAATGAGGAAACTCTTGCTAATGTAGTACTAGCTGCACTTCAAGCAAAAGATCTTGGGGGCAGTGGCTATGTGACCATGAAAGAGCTATCTTCAGCATTGACTTGTGATGAACTTAGAGTAAGGCAATTACGCTAGCTATGAATAATCATAATTACATTATTTTTAAGTTAACAACAAATGAAGTGGAAGAAGTCATAAGTACACTTGGTTTGCAAGACACAAAAGGACATGGTATAGAATATTCTTCAATTACACCTTCTATTGCCAATATTATTTTACAAATTAGAGCTGCTGCATAATAATTACAATGTATAATAGTAACTTTTAGTACTTTTTTGAAAGAAATTCTATTAACAATGATGAATGAAGGCTTCCCAAACTGGTCTGGTTGATCACTTTCTGTGGATTGGAAAGAGCTAATGATCGTAAACTGCCACAGCCATGTATAGCCACAGCAACCTCATGATCAGAAAACTCCGATTTCTTTAGAATATGCATAACTCCTTCTTCTGAAATGTGTCTATTCATAGCAGATACATATCTTTCTTTAACAATGTCACTTGCAGGTGAGCAGTTAATCTGGATAATTTCAAAGAACATAAAGCATCATTTTGTCAGCCAATTACATACCTTGACAATGTCAATCATTGCAGTGAGGCATTCTGCATTATTATGAGCAGGAATGAACTCAAGTGGTGTCTTTAAATATCTTTTTGTGTATTACAATGCTATAAGTAATACAATGTATGTATCTACCTTTGTTGTAATTCATTTAGAGTAGTAAGCTCTTCCATTCCAAATAACGGTGCCAACAGAAATACATATTGCTTGTAATGTAGGTTCAGAGACTTATCTATTCTATTCAGTAAATAAGTTCAGTTCAGTGTGGTGCATTACGCATGCTATATTTGATTCGAATTTCTAACCCGTTTAGAAACTTCTTTGTCTCAATGTTTTTGCTTTCCAAATTTGTGGTTGTGAATGTCCTGATAATGAACACAACAGAGCTCACAGGAAAGACACAACTATAATATGGAGTCGTTGAGGAAGCTTTTAAAAATTTAATAATTATTATTATAAAATCTGAAACATTATTTTATCTCACTTCTGACTTTAAATTTTGTCCTTTTTAGCAAGTTGTGAAGTTCTCCATCACACAAAGATTCCTCAATTATTACAGGACTATTCATCATTGGTGCAGTGGTGCTGAAAAATTAAAATCTACTGAATCTACTTGGTTGTCATGGTAACGATAACATTTAGAAAATGGGCGCAGCTTTATCTAGTCGAGCAGTTTGGGTCTCGGCCTCGGACACTGTTGGAAAACTTGATTTCTCTAGATCAAATGAAGATCTATTGAAGGATCTCTGTGTTCATATTGAAGAATTGGTTCGTAGCAATCCAAGTGAAGCTGGAGTTTTCTTTCAAAAGCCACTTGTTTGGCATTCTTCTTGTCCTTTTGCATCTTATGATGTTCTTAACCAACCAGAATACATCAGAAAGTATATCATGTGTGTTTGTGTATATGTTATATAGATCTTCTTTATCTTTTAGTGACGAAAGTGTCGTGTCTTCAGAAAAGAAAAATGAAAATCCTGCCTTGAGCATTGTCAAGGTTTGTTTCTTTACTATTGTAGTAAATATGATGCTAATATTTTTAGAACAATGATGGTGCAACCATCACAGTGTACAACTTTAAGTTTCTCGTTAAAGTTATGTCTTGTGTTGGTCAGAAAAAACTCAAAGAAGCTCAACTTTGTCTTGAAGGTACACAATTACAATTGTTACTTTTATTATTCATTATTCTAATTTTGTAATGCTAGCTAATCCTGATCCTTTAACTAACATTATTGGTTCTTCTTTCCATGGAAGTGAGAATAAACTATTGGTTGATGTTCATGATAAACTAGCAAGGTAGAGTGTACACATACATGGTAGACATTAATACTTTAATAACAAAAATAATAACTAGTAAAAATATTTGTCAATTGGAAAATTAGAGAACTTTCTTCATTTAATTTAGGGAAAAGGCTCAAGGTAACAACAATATGGATGACTCAACATTTAGATTACTATTACTCATCAATAATCTTGATATTCAATTAATGCAATCGTCATTAAAACAGTTGGGGAGGTAAGAAAATTAATGGATTTATCATTTTTCTATTATTTGAAATTTGATAGAGATGTTAGACTAACACCAAATCTTGTGCAAGTAAGGATTAACATGTCCTTTCTAAATTTATAAATGTTTAGAGTGAAGTTGAATTGTTGCAAACTTTTTCTGGAAATGAATCTGATAAGTGTTTAAAAAGCATTGAATACACATCTAGTAAGCTGCATTAGTGATTATTTGTCAATTTTTACTTTAACTACCAATAGCTTTGTCATTTAGCAATGGCTGTCGAGCACCACCTTGGAGGCAAGTTTTGGGGGACATCTGCTATCTGTGCATTCAATTGCATGATAGTGGTCAAATTTATGTGACAGCCAGCACTGAAGGTTACTTTATGAACAAAGTAAGTGTATTAGTAACTGATTTTGTCATGATCATAAATACTGTCAGGGAATGAATCAAGGACAATTGCAGTATGACAAAACCGGTGATTTGTATTCTACATTGGTCCTCTTACTTAAATCTTATAGTCAACATTTTGCTAATACAATAATGCAACAGGTTGTTAAATCATAGCTCAATGATTTTAATGAATTTTTTCTTCAGGAGTTTTTGTCTGTAGGAGATAGTTTAGAATCTGAAGTTCCTAAATCTGTGAGAAGACCTTTGGATACTCATAGCGTCCCTAATGAGGTCACTGAGGCAACAGATAAACCAAAGGAAGCTGTTGTACAAGCACCTCCAGCCAAACCTGTTTCAAAGTATGCTTTGATATGGTTGATATTGCTTTATAGTTTATATAAAAGGTCAAAAAAGTCATCAGCTGAAAAAAAGCAATCTAAAAGACAAAGAAAACAAACACCAAATGAACCTAGATTTGTAACACCTCCTGAAACCTCAGGGTATAATAACTGTGATTGCTCTAGCATGCGTGCTTTATCAATTATAAATTTAGCTCAAAGAAAAGTCGTGGGCAACTTGAATCATCTAAGCAGCCTAATCACTCTGTGTCCTCAATTCATGATATACATGTAGCAGAGTAAGTATTTTGATGTTTTATGTGCATGCATGTATACATGGATATTACGTGGATGTATCATTTATCACAGACTCTCTGAGAATGACATTGGTAGTAGTAGTGATGACAGCGAAGAAGAAGAAGAAATACAAGACAGGCACCCTGAGTCAACAGCGGACCTTCCTTCAGAATACTGGCAGATACAGAAACTCATTAAATATTTAAAAGTATATAATATTATGCGTATGCTGCATATTCTGCATCTGCTGCACTATTATAGGCTGGTAACCAAACCACAACTGTTATTGCTCTGTGCTGTCTGCAAGATTTTGATCTTACACTTGAAAGCTCACATCTCGCTATCAGAGACAATGGTGGTCTAGATTTAATCATTAATTTGCTAGAAACTGGGGATATTAAGTGCATGATAGGTGCATTGAGGATTCTTCGTGATATATCCATACATCCTCACACAAGAATAGCCATTGTTGATTTAAAGGGGCTGCCTCACCTTGTACAAATCCTGCAGTCTCCTATACGTGAACTAAAGTGCCTGGCAGCTGAAACTATTGCTAATATTGCCAAATTTAAGCGTGCTAGGAAAATTGTATGCATTAATGGAGGTCTTCACTATTTGGTATGAATAAATCAATTTGTTTTACTTTTACATGTAGCATTTAGGTAAATATGTTAGAGAGTACTGGACGGCCAGGATCATCTCTTACAGGAGAAAGAAGTGATTTAGAGGTTGCTCGTTGTGCAGCCCTTGGCTTATGGTCTTGCTCAAGAAGCAAAAGAAGCAAGCGAGTTAGTTATTAGCTTTGTATTGTATGACACTATTGTGAATAATGAAGGTCTTACTCAAAACAAATGTTGTTACTTTGCTGGGGCAATATTTGCACTCTGATGAAGTAGACGTATTAATACCTGTTATAGGAACTTTGCAGGAATGTGCTACTGAAGTACATAAATTATACTTAATTAAAAAATATTTTACTTATACATACATGTAGCCTAAATACCAAGAACTGATACAGTCATCAGGTATGATTAAGCAGTTGGTGAAAGGTCTTCATGTTGAAAATGAAGAGCTTCAGATGCATTGTGCTTCAGCAATTTTTAAAGTATGCGTGTTACTTTTACCACCTGATCAACTATGTGATAATAGTGTGCTGAAGAAGAAGCAACACGTCAACTTGTTCGTCAGTATGAAGGACTCTTACCACTTAGTAAAAGGCTTGCTAATGCTAATGATAACAAAGATCTCTTAACTGCTGTGACAGGTGCTATTTGGAAATGCTCCAAGAGTCCACAGAATGTGCATGAGTAATAATGCCATTATTCTGTTAAATCTCTTATGTTTTTTTGTTGTCAGATTGAAAAAACTAAAGGCCATTGAAAAGCTAGTTGGATTGCTGTCCAATCAACCTGAAGAAGTATTATATTTTTATTTTCAACAATAATGAAATGTGTCAAATACATGTACATTGTAGGTTTTGATTAATGTTGTTGGAGCCATTGCTGAGTGTGCACGGATTGATAATGAGAATCGTGTTGCAATACGTAAAAGTGGTGGTGTTGTTCCATTGGTTCAGCTGTTAACTGGAACAAATCAGTCTTTACTCATTAATGCAACCAAAGCTGTTGGTGCTTGTGCTCTAGAAAATGAGAGTATGGTGTAAGTACAGCACATGCATATGCACAGTACATTTACAAATTTTCATCTCTCGTGCATGTAAAATACATGTATGTAACTTAACTCTGATAACTTTAGGATCATAGACAAACAAGATGGAGTTAGGCTTTTGTGGTCCTTGCTCAAATCTCCAAATCCAGAGGTGATTAATGTTTGTCAGACATTCTTTATTACTACAGTCATTAGGTTCAAGCATGTGCTGCATGGGCTATTTGTCCTTGCATTGAAAATGCTAAGGATGCTGGAGAATTGGTAAGATCCTTTGTTGGTGGTCTTGAGTTAATTGTGGGTCTTTTGAAGTCAACTGATGTAGAGGTACATACCATTAATTAATGTTGCCATTTAGCTACATGTACATGTATGTAGGTACTAGCTGGTGTATCTGCTGCTATTGCTAAAATTGCACAGGATCAAGAAAATTTGGCTGTGATTACTGACCATGGAGTTGTGCCTTTGCTTGCTCAGCTTACTCATACAAACAATGATAATCTTCGCCACCACTTGGCTGATGCCATTTCAAAGTACAATGACAGATTTACTTGCTGTTTATTCATTGTCAATTCAGGTGCTGTTCTTGGCGCAATAACCGTGTTGGTTTTGGTCAGAATAGTGCTGTTGCTCCGTTGGTAAAGTATTTATGTTCTGATGATGAATCCGTTCATCGTACAACAGCGTGTGCTTTGAATCAACTTTCTTATGATCCAGACAACTGTATCACAATGCATGAAGCTGGTGTTGTGCAAGTACAGTATTATGTTAATTTGCCTAATTCATTTTTAACATTAACATTTTTAGTTGCTACTTCCAATGATTGGTAGGGCAGATGAAGTTTTGCAGGAAGCTGCTGCTGATTGTATCAGTAACATACGGCATTTAGCAATGGCCAATGATAAAGCAAAGTTTAAGTGACCTCTCAGCTAACTAGCAGTTAACTATAACAACTACATAATAATGAATAGTTCACTTTAGGTTTTCAATTCAAAAACTGTTAAGTTAATTTTTAATTACTGCAGGGCATGATCAATAGATTATTATTATGATTGAGTGGTTGCATAGAAATGTTTATGTGTCCAGGTAAGTTTCAAACATTGCTGCAATCAAAGTTACCTGGCTTAGAGCATTTAGCAAGCATCACAGATAGGTAGAAACAGACAGTGCACAATAATGGCTTCTTGTAGGCTTCTGGTTTCATAGTATCTTGCAAGTTGAGAGTCTCTCTACTGCAACATGTTGCTGCCACACTATTTCTACAGGTATATGCAAGCAGATTCCTGATGCAAGTGCAACTGCAGGAAACTATAGCTTCCTTAATGTGACATTCAGTGCACCTACTACTCAAACAATATTTTAGCTAAGCTGAGCTGTGTGATACTCAGTAGGTTACATGCACTTATGAACTGTATTTGAATCGGTTGAAATGTCAAAGCTAACAGATGCTGAGCTGAGAACAGCTTGCAAAATTGAAGGGAAAAGGACAGACTGAGTTTGAGAGGATTGATGAATCAGTCAATATTGGACAAGCAGTGGACTAAAGATTTGCTGTTGTCCACTTTCATGATCTAGCAGGACTTAGATCTATGCATGTTTTAGATTACCATGACAATGTAGTAAACTAACTACATCTAGTAAAATAAACAAAAGCTAAAGCAATGAAAATTACACATGTTCTATAAACAAACTAAGCAATAACTAGTCTATTAGATCTGGTAAGCTAAAAACACCCAATACAATGCAGCAAAAATTAAAATTTCACTGCTACACTTCAACTGAATCTAGTTCTTAAGATTTCTGTATGGCTGCATCATCTACTCTTCCTCCTAGAACTTCAGCTTGACGTAATGGAAAGAATCCAATATCTTTGTCTTTAATCTGCAAAAAATTATTTCTATTTTAGTCTATTTTAGATATTAGCAGGTTGAAGGGGAATGATGAGACAAAGACTACACTAGCTGGCAGATGGCAAGGCATAGGGGCAGTTAATTGTCCCCTTTTTGAAAGTAGTAAAAGGCTAAATATGCCATGATATCACAGTACTCACTATCATCAGTGTTCAGAAAAAGGAATAGTTAGCCCCAAAGGTTTTAAGTACACTTTACATGCTGCAAAACTTCCCCTATTCAATCTAAAAATTGTACTGATACTGCTAACTACATGTATCGTATAACTTACACATTCATATACATATTTCTCTATTGCATTATGATCTTTAGCATCCATTGAGTCAAGATAAAGCATATAATACACATAATTCCACATGTGATGATCATGTATTACATGATTTTCAAATCCCTACATAATAACCAGGTTACTTAAGGCAATGTTCACACCCCAAATACACAGATAATAAGTAAAAATCATTGTTCCCTCCACTTTATTACTTCCCTGCTTTTCCTTGCCTCATCTCATATGCATGCACTGTGGCACACACACACAGAATACACCTAATCTTTATAATACTTACTTTGCCTTTCCTTTCAAAAGTATCACTATCAATACCACAAATAAAGCAATAAGTTTGTTTGTCTTGATTAACTTTCTCCTAATGAAAACACAATATTAGGATATTAGTATAATTACCCAATTTTCGTGGCCTGTGCAATCCCATTTACACATTTAACAAATTAATTTTAATTTTTTTATATAGACCCTAGCCTGCTGCTGTTAGACCTAGTATGTGTTTTCTAAAATTCTGGGCCAAAAATTTTTTTAGCTATTACATACAACTAATATTGTATAGCTACCTGACCATTTTTTTTCATGCAAACACTAAATTTAGAAAGGGTGATCTATCTTTTTATTTTTTTACTGATATGCCATTTTGTACACATAAACAGATTTTTCATTTGAAAATAGACATTTTTACATTTTGGATTTTTGGTTTCTATTAATTTGATTCTCTTCTTGATTCTTACCCTCTCACTCCTTAGTTCAGAAAAGCGATCCACTAGAATAGCTATCACAATGTTGAGACCAAGAGTTGTGATGATGATGAAGAAGGCCAAATCAAATATACTCTTCACAGCATATATTTTAAAGGATGGCTCAGTCTGACCCATGTATTTGACAGGGAGAATCTGAAATATTGAGAGTTGATTATTACAAGTGAAATTAATTTTTATAACTCATTAAGACTCACAGTTCCAATAGTGTCCAATAGTCCTTCCCTTGTTACTGATATGTAGCATTCAAATAAGGTTCGACAAAATAAATTTTCATTGTCAAAAAAATCATGAAGAAAAACAAATGAAATAACAGCAAAGACTAACAAAATCCCCAAAGCAAGAAGAGCAACTGAAATAAGTTGTGCAGCTATAGCAAAAAAAATTGAGATAAATTATAAACAAGATCTAAATCTAATTTACCTCAAACAAGGACATAATCATGCAAACACTTTACATCAATATCTTACCACTTTTAGAGATAGCAATCAAAACTTGTTGCAGCACATTATTATTTAAAAATGCATACAAAATGCAACCACAATAAAAGTATCCTTCATATCCCATAGCAACAATGGAGCAGACGAGAAAAACAATACAATATAAGGGACGAAAGTTAAAAAAGTACACTTGAAAGTGTTGTTTAAAAAAAGACTCAAATTCGCTGAAATCAATTTGCTGTGAATTTTCTGATCCCTTCTTTTCTATTGAATAAAAAATCCATTTAAAAAAGTCAAGCCTAAAAAGAATTCACAGAAATTGATGTCATGCTTTTTTGGTAACTTACAATAAACCCACAAAATAACTTAGAAATAATATATTTGGATATTCATTGACGAAGTATTCAATGACCATCCATATCGATAAAATGATGTGAAAACTTCCAAGAATATATATCAAAATATCAGAAAACCATGATGCTCCAACTGGATCAGCAATCATATAATCAGCAGTAGTGTTGCTTCTATATGGAGATGATAGCAGTGAAGGCTTCTTTTTAATTTCTTTTTTTCATAAATTAAATAACTTTTTCCCAATTTTACCTTTTATCAGGGATTTCCAATAGTAAAACAACAAACAAATTGAGCAACAAGGTTAGGACAATAAGCAAAAAGTTTCTTATTCGTCTAAAAGTGCAATATGCAAATAATCAATTAATTTTATCTCTTAAACCCACGGTACAGCCACAGCTAAGTGTAAGTACCACTTCTGCTTAAGCTTCTCCTATAGAATTGTTCACATGAAGAAATAGAGGGAGAAAGAGATAGAGGGCATGTGGATATACCAAAATTCAGTGTTTATATATTCAAACTCACTCTGTGCTTAAGATTTCTTTTCATTGATTCCATCCAATTCAAAAGATCTTTAACTTTTGCTTCAGGTGAGTCTCGCTTGATGTTGTCCTGTACTATTTTTTTCTCAGTTTTAGTTAGCTCTTCCTGATACTGAAAGAATGCAAAAGAAATAGATGTATATACAAACATACACTTTTGTTAATAATTAAGTATAACACATAAAGTTAAAAGCATATCAAAAATTGTAGGGCACATCTATGTATCATTTGTGTGTTATCTTACAAATGGAAAATGAACTTTCATTAGTATCTTGTCATTAAACTTTGTCTCATAATTAACTTCAATGCACTTTGTTTTACCCAAATGATGTTGCATTTCCTCAGAAACTGTTTAAAATAGTTCGGTGTTAAACATGTGTTTAAAGAACTAACCTTCACTTAATTGACCCCAAATCCTTTTATAAACATGATATCCTCTACAAGAAAGTGTGTCAAGGCCAACATAAAGAAAGAAATAACATGCCCCAAAAAAAGCAATGCAAAACTTTATAGTTGAAGTCAAAACATACCTAAACATTGCTCTCTCTGCTATTTTTGCCAAACTCTTATCTTTCCTTTTCTTAGTCTTATTATATATATCCTAAACCATCAAAGTTTCATGCTAGATTTAAATCTTATAATTACTTTATGGCTACATTGTCATAATATACATGCATGCTAAAGTTTACCCAAAACTCTGTAATAGTAGACACTAAACCTTTCATTGACAAATCCTGTGCAATCCTTTGAGCTAAATTTTTGCTTTCCCAACTTGTTTCTTCAACGATTACTTCCAGTAATTCAAGAGCTGAAGCTTTGACTTTAATTAATTCATTCTCCTATGAGCAGAAAAAATGACTTCTTTAAACTCAAATATAAACGTGTACAGTAGTTAAAATAATCACAAGTGGTTACCTCAGTTTCACTAAACAATATACTTCCAAAACTGAGGTAACCCTTTAAGCATAGTTTTAAACAAAATTTATTTGCTTCATTGTAGTTCTATATACATTTTACCTTTTGTGGGTCATCCATTTTCATAAGTAGTATAATATTAATTGAGTCAATTACTTGACCTTTGAAAGCAACTTCTTGATTTCCAAAATTACCAGCACAAACTTCTATGAGTGCCTGTAAATTTAATTTTTCAAATATTTCATTCATTCCTGTAAGTACTTGGATTGCTGTCTTTAAAGAACTGATAGTGTTTTCACTGAAGTTTTTTGCTAGTTTTTCAAACAATTCAGCAACTAGCCCAACAATATTGACACTCTATGGTGAATGAATTATAGTATAATATGCCAGGATATTACAATGTCAGCGTTTCTTACAAAAAATGCAGCTTCTTCTTGTTTTCTAAGTAGATTTTGCATTTCAAAATTCTGCCCATCACATAAATACGAAACTACATCAAGAACTATACCAGCCCCTTTTATAGCACCAGATTCACTTGTTTCCTATTAAAAATATTGAAGGAACTGTATAACACTTCCTATTAGCAGTGCAATTTCATTATTAGTGATAAAACAATAATTGATGCAAATATACATGCCATTATAGTCTGCAGGCACTATTTTGCAAGTGCTGGTTACCTGCCCGTAGGCTGGTAACCTTGTATTTAGGCTGGTTACCTTGCCCGTAAATACTCCTGGACCATCATCACCTCAAGTTGATATTTTAAAGCTTAGGTTTATAACCCACAAAAATAATGCATTGCAATATTACACATATTACTGGGGTCAATTACAATTTTACGATTACGATTATGCCTATGCATGATTACATGGTACTGCATGTATAGTGATTATGGTTACGATTACGATTTCACACCTGCCATTAAATGTGTTTACAATTATGATTACAATTGCATCCCTACTGTTTGGTATGATTATGATTACGAATACGATTATGCCTGTATTAGATATGATTATGATATTGCTCAAAGTCAGTGTTGCATCTTATAAACATGAGTTTTTCAAACATAATATCTAATAAACATCTTTGAAGCCTAAAAATTTTTCCACCAATAAAAAAAATCTCTTGACAGATCCACTAGATGCAGGTGTTATTATTATTAATATTATATCAATACATATTATTATTATTGAACTTTTACAAAAATGTAGTTACGACTACAATTACAATTATTGTAAATCTTGAAATGTGAACATGATTATGATTATGATTATGCTAAAACATGTAAATGATTACAATCAATTACAATTGTAATTGTAATCAGCCCCAACCATGGTCCATAATGGTGGTGATTTCAGTTTTACAACTACATCAAATCAAGAATAGATTATTCACTCTTAATCAAATTAAAGCACTGCAAGATAATTAAATCACTTCCTTTTATTACCGGCTGTCTGGCTCTTTCTATAGTATGCAACTGAACATTTCTCTGCTGGTGACCACAAAAATCAGTTTCTTCTTCTTCATCTGACATTCCTTGCATAAATATTGCTGTCTACAAAAATACTGAGCTTATACATTCAAAGAGACAATTGTAGCATTGCTAATAAGTATAATAAGCATTAAATTCATGATTCATGTTGTTGCTTTACCTTGTGATCAGTTTCTCTTACACTTTCAATTGGCCTAAAATTATATACAATTATTCACATATCAATAAATTAAAAATGCTAATGAGTCTTAAAATACCAAAATTATGACAAATATTTTGAACAATCCAGCATACATATAGAGGCTCACACAAAATTAAATTTCAATTTCCTGTGTCAAATTGTATGCAAAGTTTCAAAAAATATTTGGTGTGTTATCTTCAATGATCACACCACTGTTAAAATTATAAATACCTTGAGCCAATACTTGCTATAAAATTCGTAAGTAGTTTATAGAGTCTATCAAAAAACTTAGTCTCCTCCTGCATAATTGTAATACCTAATGAATTTACAAGAACAAATGAAATAAAATAATGTAAATTAACTACAAAACCAACAAATGTAATGCTGAGCTGTTTCACTGCAATTGTATAGGAGTAGTCGAAAAAATTCAAAAACTTGAATAGCTATCTTATCTTTTGGATGGGCTAAAAAAGCAATGACCTATAAAAGTAAGAAAAATAGTAACATAGATAGAGAGATCAGAATAGTTAAAACATTCAGCTTTTAACCTTTTTGACTAATTCCAAAATCAGTAGGTCACTATCTATTCTAGGTACTAAATCACAAAGAATATGAAGTGATGCGAGGACAGCAAAATCAATATTAGACCGCTCATCTGATGTTAAGGGCTTCTGAAGCTGTTTGTATGAGACACTATTAAAATAAATGAATACATTAAGGGATGAGCCTATAAGCAAGTAAAGTATTATGCAAGACTATAAATACGGTTCTTGACCCAATTAACACACCCTTCTAACTGTTGCACTTCTACATGGCTTCCATAATCCTCCTGGTCAAGATAGTTGTTACTTTTGAGAGGTGTGTTGCAATTAAAAGTTGTATTGCTTAATACATGGTTCCTATTGAGTAAACAATGTGTAATCATTTATCAAGTGGTGCGTTAATGTTGAGAAGTAGATACAGATAATCTTGATGATGATTGTATAGAGCACCTCACTGAGCCTCATGATCACTCAAAAGTTATAAGAAAGTTTGGCTTCATCTTCATTGCTTAAAAGCTTTCTGTTAATTGAGAGTACCTTGCTTTTGTAGCAAGGTAGAATTTAAAGTTGTTAAAAAAATTGGACCAAAGACCATGTACTGTAGTACTAGTCTCGAGACTACTGTAGTACAGGATCTTTGGCCAAATTTTATCAAAAATTTAAAAGGGAATTTCACCTTTTTTATTATGTACTTATGTTGCATATATAGTTTGAGCTGATTCAAATCAAAATTGGATACTTAGGACATAATTGTTTTACTAAAGCTGTTCAAAAATTGGGTCAACAACCATGTAATATTATAGGGACTTTCATTAAAAAATGACACAAAGAAAGTTCTTTATTATACTACATTTCATCATTATACAATTGTCATTATTGACTAATATATGTATTAGTTATGTACGTCATTAAGTGGTATACTGACTTTATAAAATCTAATAGCTTTTCTGCTTTAATGTTAAAGTCATACCCAGAAAAAAGCACAAGTTCCTGAAAACTAGTTCGTGTAAAATCTTCATGATGAACTGTATAAAAGTGAAATAAAACTGAAACAACAAGAAATATGACAATTGATATGGAAGAGTATACTGTATCACAATTGGGTCAAATACAAACAGTATTTGAAAATTAGTTCCACTTAAATACTCATAATAGTATTGGTAATTGTATTTGTAATTTGAGTTTTCATAACAGGAAGTATTTGTAATTGAAATACGTACAGCATAAAATTATTTCTAATACAGCAAAATAGTTTCAAATATTAAAAAATGCATCATCAACACTATAGAATAGTTAGCACCAAAAATGCATCATACCATATGACTTATACAGTATTTGTATTTTCATTTAAATTTCATGTTGTGCCGTATAGTGGAAAATTTAGGCGGGAGTTAAATTTGGCAAATCAATAAATTTTGGCAAATATCAGATTTTAATTTTGCAAATTTGTGGCTACATGCCATTGAGCATGTGCATTATGGCTAAAAATGGTGGATTTTTATCGTGGCAAATGGCTATCAAATACCAAAATTTGGCAAACTAAATTCTCTCGCAAAATTTCCTGCTTGACAGTATTTGACCCCTGTCTGTACCACATAAAACTTTATGTCCAAGTAGCAAAACTTAAGGGATTAGTATAAAGCACTGCTAAAAAATCCAATCCCCATCAAAGGTATAGTGCTAACATTGCAAATCTGCTAAATTAAGCTATTTCGACATAAAATTCATTTTTATAAATCTGTGAAAGTTTTACTCCTCTAAAATAAGCACTATATGGTATATGAGCAAAAGGGTAAAGCCCTCCATACACTAGGCAACATGTTGCTAGCAACTTCTGTGGTCACTTTGATCTTGTGTCTAAAAATAGAATTCTGTTCTATTTTTGGAACAAGATGATTACAAGATCAAAGTAACAACAGAAGTTGCTAACAACATGTTGCCTTGTGTAAGGAGGGCTTAAGAGAGAAAGGGTGAATAAGAATAAGAAAAGGAACTTACAATTCTCTTGATCAGTTTTAGCATTGCATTCATAAGCAGCTTTAAAATTATGAATGAAAGTTTGGAAATCATCATTCAAACTTATTTCATCTGCCAAATCTTTGCCCACATTTTTCAGATCAGTACTAATATAGAAATCTTCATTAGCTAACACAGTTTCCCTTACCTATTACAAATACAAATATTCAACCATTACTTCATATACATCTTATGCTACACACATATAATTTGTACATACATCAAGTTGCATGCTCTTGTATTATGCACCCTACTACCTATACTTACTGCATTCAATTGCTCTTGCCAGCCTTGCTGGTCAATAGGCATCATATTGACAACAGAATCAATGAACTTGGTCCAGTACGGAGTCATTTCAGGCATGGTAAAAAAAGCTTCTGGATGTTGTTGTATTAAAATCTATACAGTACATTAAAAGAAGTGAAAAAAGATTTTGCAAGATAACAATTAATTAAGAGATGATTGAGATCTAACTCACTAAAAGTGAGTCAGTGAATTTTTTTAGTACAGTAACATTAGGAGCAGTGAGCAAACTAGAAGATGGCTGATCAGGCAGTTCACTACTGTAATCTATACACAACTGTGAACAGATTGAAGTTACTAATGGAATTAGACCCTCAATTAAGTAACTTAGCAATGATGATACTAATATAAATTTTCCATTGTATTCCATTACATCATCAAATTCTTTCTTGTTCCTTTCCTCTAATTCCTGTTATAAGAGATTTTTACATAAATAACTTATCAAAAATATTCACACATTGTGCATTCTTTCTTTGTCTCTCTCATTCTCTTTCTTACAGCAAAGCTTGAGTGCTGACTGAACAGGATGCGAACTTTGATTTTCACGTGATTTAGCTCAACATGATTTTGTGATAAATTATTATGCATCATTTTCACAAGCTGAGCACATTCTTCTAGGTGACCCCAAAAAGCACTGCAATATGTAACAAAAGCAAACAAATCACTGTTTATTTCAGGTTTCACCATTGCACTGTACCTTATTTTTGATAGCTCTGCAATAGAGAGAAGAGACTCTCTCTCTGTATTTATGTAACCTTCATTCATTATACGAGCAAAAGGTTTCTTATTGTGAAACTTAATGTCAGGGTTAGACATAACACTACAAAAACAATTAGGCATATGTTTTTATTGTACAGACAATTGATTTTGAGAAATAAATTGCAAAATTTTTTTTAAATAATTTTGTTTGCAGGTTAAATCTTTGCTGCTTGACAGTTATTGTAGTATAATGTACTATAGTGCTTTGTGGATTTAAATTTTGCATTTCTAATTCATCTGCAAACTCACAAAATTTAATTCTCAATAAATATTTCTAGTTGTATGGTATTTTGAAATAACATAACTTGAAAGTCATTAAAAGCACAATATTTCAGTTGTACATGTATAAAGATTATAGCAATTCCTAACTTAAGTCTGTGCTAAACCCAAAATACAATTATACTATTATTAACAGTTAAAACAATGATAAAATAATTAGGAACAAATAAATAAATTGTATTTCTATACTGGCATTTACTTGACTAAGTCATCCAATGAAAATATATCTTGACAAATATCTTCAGCATGTTGACATGGTCCTTCAGCTACGCTTGCCAGTAAATCTGATACTGCTAATAGCTGCAAGCATTTATAATCACAAGTCTAATAGAGAGAAAAATTTAGGGAAATAGAAGAAAGGAAATAAAAATAAAGGTAGCAAGCATAGATGTAACAAGTTGCTGAACATGTAAAAAGTGATAATTACATCTTTCAGTGCTGTTAATCTTTCCTCTTGTGTACTTTTCAAAAGCAACGGATAAAATTGCTCCTGAATATGTTTTAAGACTACTTTTGCAATCAATGTTTGATAATTCTTCATCAAAAGTGGTACACCATTGTCCAACTTACTCCATTTATAAGGCTGAGAATAATAAATGCAAATTTTTATCATTGCAATTGTTGATTTGCTTACTTTAATGATAGTTTCTAATGTAGTAAAGAACTCACAGTGCTCAACATTACTAGAGGTGGCAGCTACCATGTATAAATGAGTTATGGTGCCCTCTGAGAGCTGGAGACACAATAAATGATTACCTGAAAGTGTCTATACAAAAATGAAATTAATAAAAATAAGGTTAATTGATACACTATTATACTTCAGTCATGAGACGAGCTAATGGTGCTATAGCGATTCTAGCATCAACGAAATCAATAAACTTCAGAAACAGTTTACTTTGAACCTGCTGACAGTAAATATATTAGACAAAAGAAGTAAATCTATACCTGGTGGTTTCTACGTGCAATTGCCTGCAAACAATTACAAGACAACTTCATTAAGGGAACTTGCTCATTGGAATCAGTAGAGTAAAACAACTGGATATATTCAAATATAGCAGAAAAAGCAACTAAAGTAAACCAAATAAGAAGAAACAAGTGAAGTTATACTTCTTAAGAGGCACACTGAGATCGCAAATAAATATGACATAGTCTCACCAGCACTAAAAACAATTTTCTGATAATAACTGTGAGGTTGAGTTTCATCACCATCAATCATACACTTAATCTTAGTGTCATTTAGAAAACTTGCCACTTTCTCATGTACTAAAATAATAATAAATTAATAATAACGATATCCTACTAAATAGCTAAATAAAGGTTACATCTAAAATTCAGATCTATTTGTGTATATTTCTTAATATAATTGTTGTTGCTGTTGTTTGTTAACAAAAATACATGTAATACTGTAGGGTGCCTTTTTTCAAAACTGTAAATTTCGCAAATTGGCCTAAAGAGCTATTTCGCGAATTTAATTTTCGCAAATTTATGCCGTCTGCCATCTTGAACTGTGATAATTTGATTTTTGCAGAAGTAATTTTTGCAAATTTTCAAAAAATTGTGAAATCCACAAAATTTACAGCCCTAAAAAAGGACCCTATGGTAACAATGAATAATCTAACATGTCAATATAATCATAATTATATATTTGACCAAGTTGATCAGGCACATACTGTATTGCCACTAGAACTGACCTGGTCCTTCAATAGCTTGTCCTTGTAATAGTTTCAATAACACTTTTTTTGGCTTTTTATCATGATTATTTAAGGAGCAAGTGTCATCAATATCAGAAGAGCAAGTGTCATCAATATCAGAAGAGCAACTATCATCAGGATGCTTATCATCAGAAAAGCAACCATATTGTATCATCAATTTAGAGAACTCTTTTGAGCAATCAGTAGTGATTAAACATGATGTTTCTGCATTACGAAACAAAATATTTTCCTTCTAATTTAATGAAAAGTATAAAAAATAGAATGTGAAATCAATTATAAATTTATAAAAAAGCAGTGTAGAAAATAGATGTAGATATTAATTATGCATGCATATGCAAAATGATATAGGGACAGAGTAATGGTAGCAGTCAAGTGAGAAAGAGAGGAAAGAAATAAAACAATAGAGTGAAAGTCACAAACTTGGAAAATATCAAAGAGCAACAAAGCACTTGATAGCCTCAAATCATAAATATCATACTTCATTAGATCAATAAGTGTTTCAACAAGATTTTTTCCATCTTCTGTAGCAACATCAAAACAAACATAACCATCATTTTGGAATACATATTTCAATCTAGAACAGGCTTGAGTAATTGTTCTATTGCGATATGAATAAAAATATTAATAAAAAATAGTTTTCTAGATTTACTATGCATCAAACTTATACATTTTCACACTGCTACGCATACATCTACCACAAGTATAATTATTATAACGGTGTTACTGCAGTCCATACATGTACATACACACAAATTAATTTTTGTCATTGAGCAAAGTTATGCCTATTCAGCATGCATGTACATTTTTAATTACAAGCTTAACCACTGTGCAAAGACAACTATATACATGTACAAATGTACAGTACATGTAACTGCATATTTTCACAGGTCACTTTAACTTCAAAATTTTGATCAATTCACGAAAATTAATGTTAAATTTACAAAAAACTGGGCCCATACGGTAATATAGTGTACTACTTTTATGATAGAGAATAGCATTCACTGTTAAAGCATACAGTCATTAGGCTGTAATATAAGCATTACTTGGGTGCTTTTTTACGATCAACGTCAATCCAATCACTTTGCTAATGCAGAATGCAATTTTTGTAACCAAAAGGTCATTCCTCCATAACAATTTATGGTCTTCTTAATGTAGACAGCTTACTGTTCATTCAGTTGGTAGTCAGGTACTTGTTGTGAGAGAAGTGCTGCAAGTGATTCATTCACTGGCAGATAGCTATAGCGAGATTCAATTATTTCTTCTACATGCAAGTCTTTTCTTAACAATTTGAAGTCATATAAAAATCTCTGTTAAAAATAAAGAACAATAACTTTTCCATATAAACATATACATTATAGTAACCAATTTCTATCATGCATTACCATAACTACAAGAACTACAAAACTATCAAAGCTATGCAGCAGCCATTGCCATGCACAAATCATTATAAAATCCTCTCATCAATAGATTAGATACATAATGCTCTCAGTAAATCTGAAAAGCAGTTTATAATGCTAAAAATAATTTGAAAATGATGTTTTTCCTCAAATTTTGCAATCTGGCCACTCAATTCAAATCATGCAAGCTGTGATAAGATTGGGACTAACTGCTAATGCAATGTAGGATAACATCTTGAATAGGAGGTGAAGACTGTGAACAGCTCTTAAGAAAGATTAAAAAGGAAACAGTGAAAGAAGAAAACAGAAAAAAGAAGGGCATTGAAAAAGAACAAGATACATACATGTACACTTACTTTCTTTTCGCACATAAGACTTTTTGATTATCTAAAAAGAATAAAACGAAACACATTGCTACATTGTGCATGGCCATATGCCACCGTGATATAATATCAAGGTAATTACAGTTTACAATTTAAAAAAATCAAACCAAGAAAGCACATAAAGCTCTGTTTAGCCAAACTTTTTGTTTTATTTTATTCTTTAAGCTTAAAAGCATGCCAAAATTGCTTCAAGTAAAATGAGCGACCATCAAGGGAAACGACTAAATTTTGAAAAAAGCAAAGGCTATAGAGCCCATAGATTTACAAAAATGGCTTCAAGAAATTTCTCCCACTTTCTATTACATTTTCTGACACATATTGATGTCCTTTATGCTATCCATAAAGTTTGAACAGATTTTGACAAATATTTTTGAGTTATGAGCAACTTTTTAAAAGTGCCAAATTTTGAAAACTGCATGGTGGTGAAAAAAAAGATTAATATTTACACTTTTGATTAATTGGCTTGAAATTTTAGTGCATACATTAGTTTTCTCAATGACTTACTAGACTCTTTGCTAATAATATCAGTTAGGAATTTTGCTACATCTGTAGGATTGTTCCAGTAAAATCCATTTAAAATTAATGGTTCCAAAACTGATAATACTTGACTCAATACTTCAATGTTACCTTCCATTAAGTAATTCTCCTAATGTCAATAAAAAATAAGAAATATCAGAAATACATTATTACTAATGCTAACTTTTGGTTGCCTTAAGCCCAACACAACACAAGTAATGAGGTGGAGTTTTTGGGAAAAGGGGAAATAGTTGCAGTATGCAAGCACTCAGTTAAAATTTTGCAAACCTATGGCCCAAGCCCGTTCAGCATAGTCACACCTGCTTCAAATATGGCAAGCTTTCTGGATGGTGATAAGCAACATGAATATTTTTAGATTCATAATAGCATTCTAAAATTGCTTTTTTTCAAAAAGCATATTTTGTTAATTTTAAATGTTGATTTAAAATGGGGACAACTGCCCTTCACTATCTCCATGCAGCATACCATATAGCACTTTATTTTGGAGGATCAAACTTTTGCTGTTTTCACAGGCTAGTATGCTGCAGCAACATTAAAAATCTGCTAAATATTCAATTACCATTAAAGGGTGGCACTGTTCTGCAAAAAAAATTTGCTATATACGGCAATACAGTATAGCCAAAAAATTTCGTGAGGAATAAATTTTCGTATTTTTGTGATCACTGTTTGCATCACAAAAAATTAAACCCCCGAAAATAAATATTAATTGAGAGGCATGGTCAACCACACCTTACTAATAAATGTGCCCTCGTGTCAATTAGCGAGTGTCAAGTCGTGTTTTCGGTCAAGCTGATGTCTCTGTTACTCTGTATTGCTATTTTAAGCATACTGCCTTCCCATCACTGGTGTCCACACTGATTTGTAGACATGGTGCCCCTTGTCACAAGAGTCCGTCTCAAAATATTGAATCTGCCATGTTTTAATTAAATAAGGTGTGGTCATTATTATTATTAAAATAAAATCATGAAAATATTTATCACGGAATTTAAAATTTCTCCATAAATTTTATTATTCACGAAATTTTAAGCCTCAAAAATTTTTGGCTATACGGTAGGTATTTTTGTGGGTCTAACAATTTGTGGCTTGCTCTTAGTGGGTGGGGCTTCAGAAGCAAAAAACAATCTACAAATGCAAACAACACTGAAGTTCCTAACAAAGCAGCAACAGCAATAATTAATACTTCACAAAAAACAAGCTCACATGATCCATTCAAACCATTATCAACTGGCAGACATGTGACTATATGATTGGATTTAAATATATTAGGGTTTGGCAAAAAATGGCCCTTTTTATATTTTTCTAACACTCCAATATGTCATATCACAAAATACCATATATTCTGTATTAAACATCTGGGCATACACTAATAATAACCATTACTAATCCAGTAGCATACAAAAAATTGACAAAAAGAGGTGTTTTTTGTCCTTGACAATTTATAGACATGGGAAAATGTGTTTTCACTCACATATTTAAAGTTCTTCAAAAAAGATTCTATACTTGACTGCACTTTTAACACTTTTGATCCATCAGATACTAGATCATGTCTATCAGCTATACATGCTGTCTTCAATGAATTTTCAGATACCATATTCCAATGCTAAAATAGAAACAATTAAACACCGCACACAATTAAACAATTGTATAGCTAAAAATTTTGTTGTCCAATTTTTCAAAAATTGTTAGTAAAATTTTTTTTGCTAATTTTTTAAAGATTGCCATAAAAATTAAAACTTTGAAAGGTTATAATTTTTTCAATTACTATAGCAGAAACTTTGGGGCCACAAAAATTATAACGACAACATGGACTTTTCTTAATTTTTCATCATAACATACATCGAAGACATGCATTAGTTACATGTATATATGCATGTAGATAGCTTATACACAGCATTTGATTCATTCATTTACTCACAAAGATATGCCACATGTTGTCCACATCTGCTTTACTTTCTTCTACATTGGGATCAACATAGACAGAAACAACAAAGCCAAGATAAGCTGATCGTAGCAGAGGATGAAGGTTATAGTTATTAATTAAAAAAAGAGCTTCTTCAAAAGTAACTAGCTTCTGAATATGACGAATACATTTAATGTTTGCACCCTTCAGAAGTAAAAAAGAAAATTAAGATTAAATTAAAAATTCTTAATCACTTAAATGGGGCAACATCCTCAAACACCCTATAAACACTACTGCAATTATAAAAATATCTTACTTTGCATATTCGGCTGAGTAGCTTTAGTTGTGCAATAAAAAAGACACAATTTTCCATGTGAATTGAATACTTTTCCTGTAAATATCCAAAAATAAAGCATGCACACATTAAAATTACTTTTGAGCAAATGTCAGACATTAGACACCCAGCTATCTCTGGTGGACCAGTGAATCGAATATTAGTTATAGCACTATCTTTTTCAATTACTTCAGTATGTATAAAATGGTCCTGTATATAATATTTATATATTTATAAAGAAAGAGCTATGTACATGTATGATTGTGCCTTGCACAATTTAGAGCATTATACATGCAGTAAATGAATGAAGCTCATATTGAAAAAGTGAACATAACTGACCTTTGTAATGATCTTTTCAAATATAGCATCTACATGTGCAAGTAACAATACAATAACAATATAATTATAGAATATATGGCACATACTCTGTAATACTTGATTGGGCTTTCCAGCAGTAACACAGAGTGTACTTAAAAAATCAAGAATTGATGTATCCTATAAAAAGATAATGCCACACATAGAGATAGTGGAAGAGACGTAGGAGAAAGGTAAAGGGTCAGGAGAAGAAAAATGAATTACCATGTTTTTATTAATTTGATTGAAGACAGATGTATTTTTTGCAAATTTATTCACCACTTTAGCAGTAACAGTGCTTTAATGTATGTGGGAGTTAAAACAAAAAATATACAAAACATAATGCAGGTACAAGTAAAATTATTAGTTCAGTAACTAGTCTAATATTCCCTTTTATCATACTCTGCATATGCATGCTGTATAGTACATGACTGCAAAATTGGCAATAATTATATACTATATCGCACAAAAATTTGGCAGAGAGTTAAATTAGGTAGATTGGCATTTCAAGATAAAACTGCTAATATTATAACCATCAATAATAATTGCAATGATAGGCATATTACATAATGAGCATATATGATACTAAAAAAAGCCACAATGGCAGTCTTTTTCACTATTTCAGTCAAGACTGTGGGTAAGGACTGCCAAAGGAGCAGCCATGGCAGTCTTTTTCACTATTTCAGTCAAGACTGTGGGTAAGGACTGCCAAGGAGCAGCTTTAAAAAGAGGTGAGAGTGCTTAAAGAAAAGACAAGATAGTAAACCACCAAATTAAACGACTACAACATTATAATATTTAGGCTTTTTCAATGCAAAACCACCAAAGGTTTAGATCGCCAATTTTCTAGCTACATGGTATGTAAACCTGCAAATTGGAGAAATCACCAAAGAAATGTTAAAATTATGACTTGTAATTATTTGATGCACTAGCTACTATGCACATCAAACAAAAATACATTTAATGTACCTTTCAATTTCAACCAAACTACTAAGAACCTCCTCAACACCAATTTTGTGATTTATCTATAATACATGTAAATATAATTATTAATCATTTCGTAGAAACTATAAATGTACTGTAAAACAACACAACAAAAACTACCATTACAGACAGTTCAATAATTATTATAGCAAACCTGTTTAAAAAGAATATCTAAGAATCTATCATTTGCAAGATAACGATGATTTTTTTTGACTGCAGGATCCAAGAAAGCTTGCAATACAACTGATATTTTTCTTTTTAAGCTAGCAATAAAATCCAAAAAACTGACTTCCCTTTATTCCCCTTTACAATAACTTACTCTTTGTGTGGTACATCATAGAAACAAAGCAGCAAGTCGACACCCTATCAGCATAAAAACAGTAAGTCTTAATTTCTACCCATTCCCTCTCAAATTTTCTGTTTTATTAAAAAGCTAATGTACAATAATTCAGAATTTGGAAAATACTCTTCAACAAAATTAAACTTTGAATATGCCTGCACAATGGCAATACACTTGAGAAAAATATTATCAGTTTACATAATTTCCTTTTCTACTGTACCTGTGACATTCTGAGCATATTTGCTCTGGCTACTGCCCTTCCTTCCACATTCAACCATTCTAATAATCTGTTTAATACATCAAGTGGTTCATCAAATGAAGGAGGAGTTGAATCATCCTTGAACTATGGTTTAAATACTCACACAAAGACAAATAATGCATAGTACCTTTTGCAAATAATTTTTTAATACAGCAATAACTCCTGACATGTGATAGCACTCATGAATAAAATCAGGATTAACCTATGATAATTAATATTTTCACCAATGATAGCTACACTGATGTAAATAACAATATTATTTGTATGACACATAAAAATAGGATCAAGATAACTGAGGATTTAATACCATGGAAAACTTATCATTTTCACTTTATACAAAGAAAAAAATTAAATTTTGCCTACCTCTTCAACACAAAAGTATTGATGATTATCTTCAAGACCAACCTATGTACGCAAAAATTTTATAAGAGTAACAAGACACTATTGGCGCTTGGCCAAGCTTGCAATTGCATTTAAATTAAAGAATTGATATAAATCAGACTCAATAAGAATTGATAAAATTTGATTTTTATTACTATGTCATTAATTTTGATTTGTTCAAAAACAATTGTGCTAGAGGACTGACAATGTTAAATTACTGTCATATGGCTGATGTATTTTAACAATATTCAACCATATAATACATGTACTTTGGGTATTTCTGTTGATATCAGCCCTCAGCTTTGCTTCAGGCTAATTTTAACTACAAACATGTGAAACCAAGGTCACCACTATACAATAAAGCATGACAATTATGGTACTTAATAATGTATTAAGTTTATTGATCAGTAATGGCTTAAGAAATGGTTGATATCACTTCAATGCATATCATATAACTATACCTTCAGCCACTCAGTATTTCCCATGGATGATGGTCCACATTCATAAATAATTGCTAAAAATTCAAAAGTACACTAAATGGTCCCAATAATAATAGTGAGACAGTGACATTAATGATAAAAAATAGATTTAATTCTGGACTAATGAGCATGCAAAGAGAATAAGAATGATGTACATACAAAAACATGTATATGTAAATGACATGCATGTATCTTAAAATTCTATATTGACCAAATGTTGTCTATTACAGACAATAAATATTATTTTTACTATTCCTTTATGGTAAAGCTATTGACTGACTAAAAATAGTTATGGGATGGACTTACTTGGAATTGATATTTTTTTTCCCAACTTATTATGTTTAATTTCAACACAACTACCTTTAGTTATGCAGCCTTCTTTCTAAAAATGGTAAAGATTGAGGATAATTATTTAAAGTAAGACATACTGTAAAACTGGTTTATTTTGTGTGAAATTAATTTTTTTGCAGAATCAAATCTACTAAAACTAATTCTGCTAAATTTCCTTAATATCAATTAAAATTACAGAACATTTTGTAAAAAAGGAAAATTAATTCCAACAAAATTTAAAAAATGAACAAATGAACTTACCCCCAGCACTGGTAATAAACAGAATTGTGTTTCATCCTCAATCATAGCAGCCTCTAATTTTTTTAGTGATACATGCACCTAGAAGAAAAAGGAGAGAGTGAGGAAGACAGGGAAATAAGACAGAAGGGTCAAAAATAAAACATAGCAGAAATAAATAAAACATGAATGCATATACCTTTTCTTGCTGTGTCAGTGCCACTGACAGATACTGCCCTGTTAGCAAATGTTTAATACGACAATGGTCTCCATACTCAAAATGATCACCTATAACAAATTTACAACTACTATTAATTGTTTTATATGTAAAATACATGTATATGTACACAAAACAAATTTTATAAAGTAAAAATAATATACTTTTAAAATTTTATCATAATTTTATTATGCAAATGTTCATGCACATATGATGAGATAATTATGGTCTTAAAGCAAAGACCAAAGATCATTTCTAAGATTGAATTTAACTTTGACAATAGTAATTATACTTGGTGTAAATGACACTGTATTTTGGAGTTCAATAATTATTTGTATACATTAACCTATGTAGCTATGCAAAATGGTGATAAATTAGGAATATTTTACATGCATAACCATATGTCACATACATGTAGCATAATATGGACATCAACATAAAAATTGACAATATTTGTATACATAATAATAGCTGTACACAAAACTCTTGCATATTTCATGTTTTTCAAAAATGAGGTAAATTGACATACATGCAATTATCATGAAATGGCTCACTATTATGTGGTGTTTCAGCTTTCTCCAGCTGCCAGTAACAGTTAAAAGATAGTGAAGGAGCTTTCTGTATTCCATGGACTAATTTTTTTTGTCTTGCTCCAACTACAAAAACCATGCAACTTAAAAGCTAATCCCAAAATTTGTTATATATTTATAGTTTTATTAGATATATACTGATAGGGCTCATAGGAGAAAAATTAATGTGCCACTAATTGCTTATTTAAGTTTATAATTACACATGTACATGTATATGTATGATATTACAGATGTATATAATATAACACTCCATTGAAGTGTGTAATTAAGGTCAAGGGCAAGATTAGTATGTAACCAATTACTGTTTGCCTTGTCCTTTGCCATTTTTACAATTGTTTTTACATGTGAAAACTACTGCGCAACATGCTCAATAAACTTTTAGACACACATTCCATATAAAATTGATGTGTGGTTTTCTCAGAAAATAAATCAAAAATACCACACTGATTTAGTGTACATGCATGAGAGTATATGCACATACATGTACCTTCTGTAACAGTATTTTCTTTGATTTCATCATAAAATTCACGCCCAGCAAGATAACTTTCACATTTGTGATTAAACAACATCACAACATCACAACCCTACATGCATACATATGTAGTTGTGATGAACAAATTATAAGTTATTTGCAAGGCATACTCTCACTGCTTTGTGTGGTAGTGTCATATTATTTCTTGATTGTAATGAGATTTCAAATATAGAATGTGTGGCTGCCACTTTAAGTTCATACCTACATGTATATACAGAATAATGATGATTCAAGCTTAGAGCTGACATGTTGCATCAATTGTATAGGCTTATTGACACATTGGTTTGCCCACAAGACCAATCTGGCCTGTGTATTGCATACGGTATAGACAAAGCTCAAAAGCAATGAAAAAACACATATTGGTAATCTAAATTAGAAACCAATACTGTGGCCACTGAACTAAACAGGCCCTTACGCTGTAACATAATACTGGCAAGAGTACATTGGTAATATACTCATACCAGCTGATGCATTATTGTAAGAGTGCTGGTGTAAAGTTCTTATTACCTTGACATAAGTGGATTAAATGCACTAAATACATAATGCATTTTGTCAGAAACTGATTTAAGTTTTATCTTATCCAGTGACAGCACCTGAATTTTCAAAATGTTAATTTTTATTTTAGTTTAATTTCTTTTTTTCATTTCTTTTTGCTTACATCTTCTCCTGCATGCTTATTGGTTTCAGAAGGAAGTATGCGAAACACACAAGTCTTTTCTTCAAAGTCTTCTACCAATTTTACCTAACAAAATAATGAATATATGATGCACTGCATAAGATGAAATTATGATAGAATTGAGACACTATAAAACTAATGCCCACCAGTCATTGACCATTGTAAATTTATCACTTAACAAAAACTATAAAACTACAACAAGATAAATACAAATTATACAAAAATTAAAGAATAATTTTAGGCTGTTCACACTACTCTATGTTAAATGTTAAACATGGCATAAATCCATTAATTGATTAAATAAGAATCAATGCAGCTTCATAATTATTAAAATTTTATAAAAAGTTTTTGCATTGAAATGAAAATAACACAAATATACCACAAAAGTAATACGGTAAGCCATTCCAAAACATAAAACTAGTAACTCTCACATTTTTTATTGTGCTGTTTGAGGATAAATCAACAGAAAAGTACATTTTGGAAGCAACATGAAGAAGCTAAGAACATACAAAACCATTAGAAATAATTGAATTAAATTCATGTCAACTGTACCTTCACTTTTCTTCCATACACTAAACTGCAACATGGAAAATCTCTACTCTAAAACATGAAAATCAAATATTGCAAATTTGAAATGATAATTGCATAGCAGGAAATCAAAATAGCATGCATAGTAGGAAATCAAAATAGCCTCCACAAAGGCATGGTCAAATTTCTATTTTTACCATAAAATTTGTCATGGCTTAAGTTTGGTAATTTATATCAAAGTTACTGAGAAAAATTATTACTATTATTAGTATTATTATTATTGTTGTTGTTACTTCTATTTTTTTTTGTCTTGACATGTTTTATGACAGTATTTTTGTTGTTGTTTGACATTGTAATAATAATAATAATAATTAATAATGATGATGATGATTTTATGATTTAGTCTAGATGATCACAAAGTTACACATACCAATTGTGAGACTTCTGATACTTCTAATGGAGATGTTCTGTATAAACAAATATATGATGGTAGAAATAAAGTATTGTTTTTTTCTGCGCCTTAATTTGCATAGCCATGCAGACCATATCATCCATGTGGGTGAGTGGATATTGTGTCCAATCGTCTTTTCTCCTAAAAGACAGACAAGGCATTAAAGAAAAAAGTCATATTGCAGTCTTTTCTGTTTTCATTTAAACTCTTCAAAATGAAAAATTGAATTTTGATTTTAAGTTTTTATTTTTAATTTTCAAAAATTGAAAATTGAAATGCTAACACTGATCCAATTTTCTATTTACAAATGATATTGTTCATAACCATCTGAAAAATATTTCTAAATTTCCATTGCCCAATCAGACTATTATACAGATCAGATAACAAAATTAAAAATCCATTTTTTCGTGTCCTTTTTTTCATCAGATTAATAAAAAATTGACTGCACCCTTTTATGTTTATTTTTTTAATACCAAATTTTATGGGGGACAAGGGGGGCATGACCCCCTGAAAAAAACTAGCC